>NC_134093.1:29517037-29819850 GCF_000715075.1 Nicotiana tabacum
ATATTGAATCCTTTTAGAACCAGGGTTGCAGGTACGACCTGATCCTGTAGACCGAGTTATTCTACAACCTTCAATCTAACAATGTTGGCCGAGCTACCTCGATCAATTAACACATGCTTAACTTTTGTTTTATTCATAAGTACGGATATTAACAGTGCATCATTATGAGGTTGCATGACTCCTTCTGCATCTTCATCATTAAAGGAAAAGGTTCCTATGGGTGTGTAATCCTGAGTTCGAGGTCGCTTTTCTCTCATAACCGGTGTCTTAGTGCGTTTAAGCATCGGCCCTTGAGGGGTATCGACGTCGCCGATGATCATATGGATGATGTGTTGTGGTTCTTCCTATTCGTTTTGTTTGCCGAAATCCCCGTTTTGAAATGGTTTTTGGCCCTGTCACTTAAAAATTCTCGAAGGTGCCCTTTATTGAATAACCGGGCTACCTCCTCTCTTAGTTGCCTGCAATCTTCCGTTCTGTGGCCATGGGTGCCATAATATTCACATATTTGATTGGGATTCCTCTGGGCAGGATCGGTCTGCATGGGTCGAGGCCATTTAGTGTCTTTGATGCATACGATAGCCGACACGATGGCAGATGCATCAATGCTGAAGTTATACTCCGATAACTGTGGCACTTCCTTAGGTCCGGTAGGCCTGTCGAATCCATTTCTGTTCATCATCCCCCGTGACCCTTGACCTCGATCACTTCTTTTGTTGCCTTGTCCGGGGTTACATCTCGATTCATTAATTTTGTGGTTTCTACTATACGGTCGGTATCGGTCCCTGATCGGACCTTGTTCTCGATTGATATCCCTTCTAGAAACGGGTTCAGACCCCAACTGATCGTCTTTGACTCTAATTTTTGATTGGTACCGATTATGCATGTCGGCTCAAGTAATAGCTGGGTACTCGATCAGGTTATGCTTCAACCGTCATGAAGCCGTCGAATTTCGTTCGTTCAAACCTTGAGTGAAAGCCTGAACAGCCCAATCGTCTGTGACTGGTGGCAGATCCATTTGTTCCATTTGAAAATGAGATACGAATTCCCTTAGTATCTCGTTATCCTTTTGTCTTACCTTGAATAGGTCCGACTTCTTGGACTCAACCTTTATGGCCCCGGCGTGTGCTTTTACGAAGGAATCTACAAGCATAGCAAAAGAATCGATAGAATTAGATGGTAAATTGTGATACCATATCATTGCTTCCTTTGACAGGGTTTCACCGAATTTCTTTAATAATACGGATTCGATTTCATCGTCCTCTAGGTCGTTCCCTTTGATGGTACATGTGTAAGAGGTCACATTTTTGTTGGGGTCAGTAGTTCCGTTATATTTAGGAATCTCGGTCATTCGGAATTTCTTTGGGATATGTTTAGGAGTCGTGCTTGGGGGAAAGGCTTTTGTACGAATTTTTTGGAATCTAATCCCTTCAATATCGGTGGTGCCCCCGGGATCTGATCACCTGGAATTATATGTTTCCACCTTTTTGTCGTTTGCCTCGATCCTCCTTTCACCTAATTCTATTCGTTTGGTTATTTCTTCGAACATCTTAGCAATTTCAGGATTAGTCCCCGACTCTTGCTCATTTGACCTTACTATAGCTGATTCCGTTCTGTGGGCAATTTCTCGGGGTGGACTGGGCTCCGGCCTGCTCGGTATCTGGGTTTGACTATGTAACTAAGTTATTGCTGCCTGTTGAGCTTGCAACATTTTGAAAATCATGCGCAAGCTGACACCGTTTTCTTCGACGTTATGGGTATATCGAGCTGCTGATCGAGTGCCACAATGAATGTTATTTTCAGGTTCAGAATGTAGGTTTGCCTCAATGGCCACATGCAAATTAACGTCTAATGGCACTTCGACTCGAGCTCCAACGGTGTCGACAAGCAGCATTCCGGCCCTGGGCGTCAAGTTATTGTTCTCACCTTGAAGGCTAACTTCGTTGTCGATAGGTAAGGCCATTTAATTTGAGAGCTCGTAGTTGCTAATCCAAAATCAAAGACACTTCCGGAAACAAGCGTAAAATGGCATATTTTGCGGATTCGTATCAATTAACCACTGTTATCCATAGCCCCACGGTGGGCACCAAATTGTTTACCCAAAAAATGGAGATAGTTGAATTTATTCGTAGTTCTAAGGGTATGTGGTGTAACTTGACACAAATCGTAAGAGTAAAATGAAATTATCAATTATTGATTGCAAAGAATGAAAATTAAGCAAAGTTGGAAAGAAGATGATTTATGGATTAAGCAAGATGAATCAATCGATGTAGCTAAAAAAGGATAACTCTTCAATATATGAGTATATGATCTCTCAGTTACCATGTATATAGAAAACTTCGTCCCTACAGAAATAATAACCAACCCCTTTATAGTGGAGGGATCCTACTTTAGATACAATTAAAAATACATAGTGGGAGACCCATGATAAATCAGCTTTTCCATAATTCCTGCCAGGATTTTCTCCCCTAGTGCGGTTGCAACGGCTTTTGTCTATGAGCTCGATATTTGACTCGAGCTCGATACCGACTCGAGCTCTCGATCTTGACTCGAGCTCGATTTTGATTCAGAGCCTTATATTGATTCGGGGACATTGTTGGTCGGTCTCTGCCTCGTAAGCTCGATAACTTTATCATAGTTCGATTTGGATTCGAGCTCGATAATGATATCGAGCTCGACATTGATCGGTTCTGATCCAATGCATTACTATTTCGACCAGTTCGTACGAAGGACTAACCGGTTTTGACTGTATACAATTGGTTATGAATTCTAGTATTGTAGCTTTTCATACTATTATAAATAGCTCATTTATTATCTAGGGTTTTGATGGAACCTTTTGGAGGATGAATTCTTGTTATATTTTTATATAATTGAGCCGTTGGATTTCTCTACTTGTTCAACTACGTGTTTGTACAATTGATTGAATGACCATCAATTAACTGTGCCTACTTAGTGTGTATTCCTCAAGAGAGAATGTGCATTAGGTAGTTGTTGAATAACATCACTCCTAACGTATGTGAGATATCAATACGGAGGGCTTAAAGGCGAGATTAGAGATAACAAAACCTTGGTGCGATCGTAGTGAGCGGTGAATTAGTGCCAGCTAGTGTAGTTCGAGAGAATATATCTAGTAAATTCTGGTAGTTGCTCGAGAGAGAATTACGACAACCAAAGTACTCACGATCGGTAGAGAATAATTAGACAAAATTATAGAAGCCATAGCGGGAAAGATTCCGACAATTGGGGAAATCATAACTCTAGACCTCCTTAACCTTGTCTCCAACCCTTAGTATCTTTAGTTGTTAATTCACTTCTTTAATTTGTTAGTTAATTAGTTAGACATAAGAATCTTAATATTTATAACTTAGGAATTGTTCGAGCATGTCTTCTTAATAATAGTGAACAGTTGTAGCTAAACCCTAGTTTTCTGTGGGATTCGACTCAGGATTCTTAGACCGAATTATATTTGCAGCGACCGATTATCTTTTTTAGGACTAGAGTTGGACGTGATCATAGATCAAGTGAACACCTATTATTATAGGCGAATATGTATTTAAAGTTTATGAGTTCCGAACTTTTCAGCAAATTCATAGTCTATTTTAGTTACTGAATTCATAATTTAATATTTATATACATATTTGATTGACTTTCTAATTAAATATTGGATCTAAGCAGCAACTACCCACATATAATAGTATAATATAGTAGCTCCACCTCGGCCTATTATCGCAAATAATCAAAGGATATAGTGCTACTCCGCACCTAATAAATTAAAATTTTGAATTTGTATAAAAAAAATATATTTTTTCTAATGTGAAACTTTCGAGTAAATCATGATTGTACCAGAATAGTAAACTTCCTTGCACCTATGGCGTTGAATATGAAATACATAAACTTTTTGAGCTCACTCCAATTTGGACACAAGTAGGAAAGTCTACATCAAACAAATGCTTTATGTTAAAGACACTTATGAAAATTCAAGGAAACGACTTAAAAGTCACAATAGTGTTAGACACGCCACTTTTGACTCTCTCTTCTTCGTATGAAGAAGAAAAGACGCAAAAAAAATTGTTTAATTTGTTTCTCGTTTGTATCACATTTTGTTTACATTCTAAACATGACGCATTCAGTGAGAATAAGAACAAAAGACAGTGTGAAACTAAAGACTTCCTTAGTTTTAAATTGTAACTTCTTCAACCTCTAGTTAATTTCAGTCACTTAGGTAGGAATTACTTTAATAAGAGTCCAGTCTACACCTGCATCTTCCATCTTAATTTGTACAGTTTCTATCGTCAGCGAGTTAGGGCTGAAATTTTGGAATTTGTTAAGCTTTTCTTTGGATGAAGACTTCTGGATCTAAAGGTTGTTTCAAACTTAATAAATTTTAAATTATTAAGTTCAAACTACATGTTAATAAAGGGCAGCCCGGTGTATAAAACATTCCGTGTTCACGCAAGGCCTAGGGTAAGCAATGGCGGATCTACATGTTATTTTTGGGTGCTCAAGCACCCATTATCTTTAACGAGATTTAGTAAATTTGTATAGGTATTTATAAAAATATTTAGATAAATATTGAGTGAGCACCCATAACTAAACTCTTTTTTTCTCTTCTTTCAAAATTTTTATCCGTGAGCACCCACGACTTTAAAATCCTAGATCCGTCACTAAGGGTAAGGTCGCACCCTAAGGGGGTGTGATGTAGGCAGCCCATTAGTGACTGATTCCACGGCTCGAACCCGGGACATATAGGTCACACGGAGACAATTTGACCGTTACTTCAAGGCTCTCCTTCTCAAACTACATGTCTATAAGTATCACTTAAATTGATCCTAAATTAAGGGTTGAAATGAAGGGTGATTTGCTTTTCTATTTGAGATTTGATATTTCTTAGATGTGCAAAACAAGTGTGAGTTCATTAAGAATTTGAAATATATAAGAAGACATCCTTCTATCAAAAAGGATTACGGACAAAGTAAAACTTTAGAGTGGTTAAGTTAACATTTAGGTAAAAATATTGCCCGCTCTGACATTATCTTTGGGATTTCACGATTTTGTATGCCTGAGTTTTAACTCAAAAGAAGATTTGCAGTTGGATTCTTACATTGACTTATATAGCCTTTTATTTTTTCCTCCCAATCCGTTATGTTGTGGGATTCGCCAAAAATTAAATCAGCTTTTTTTTTTTCAGTGTTTGATAAAGTTAAAAAATACTTAAAATAAGTTAAAATCTGCTTAAAACAAGTCAAAAATAATAAGCCAGACAACCCCAACTTATTACTTTTTGGCTTAAAAATTATTTTTGCTGAAAGGGTAGTGTTACTTTCAGAATGTTGTTTATAAATTTCTCTCCATTTATGGAGAAGATTAAAATTTGAAAAGGTTATGGACAAAAAGTTTTAAAGTTCAAATTCTATCTATGTCCTACATTTTAAGGGTGCACCTTACACAGGTTAGCGTGCGAATAGTTTCAATATTTTTCCTATTACTTGATTTGAAAACCTAAAATCATTAATAAGGCTTTCTTTTTATACACACTAAATAAGACTCTCCACTAGAAGTTTTTATTCCATTTTAAATTTTAAAACTCTCGCAAGTTCATTTCTTAATTTTAGAATCTTATAGTTATTCTTCGAGATGTCCAATGATAATAAATATTTAAGGAAAGTATCTTAAAAAAAATCATTTATAAATTACGCAACAGTGTTACAACCCCTATAGGACATGACGAAATAATAGTTTTGAGGTATCCTTAAATAAAATATGCAAGCTTGCTAGCAATAATAAGTATGTCATGCATTTCACAAGTGAAGCATCAATGAACCACACGCTATATATGGTTTTCTTCAAGTGCAAAATTGAACACAATAATAGGAATAACTATCATATAATATGAGTATATTTTTCTTAATTTATTGGGAATATTTTAGAATCTCTAGATACGAGTACATGTTATTATGAATCACTTACTTTGGTTGTTGGCGCACAGAGGCGAATTCAAGATTTTGGAAAGATGGGTGCACTATTACAAACAAGTAAATCTATGATACAAAGTTTTACGGGTACAATCGTTAGTTCTTACTATTGCATCCTTCACACTTTTAGAATTATAAGTTCAAATTATTTTTTTTAATAATTATTTTTTTACCTCTATATCTTTGTTCATTGTGGAAAAATATTGGGATCAGTTGAACTCATTGACTATATGCTACATCATTCACTGCTACTAGCTAGTTTTAATATACATATTTCAGTTAATCATATAAGATTTTATGGAGACAAAAGAAGAATAGAAATTTCAATGCGTGAATTTTAAAATAATAAATCAAACAAAAAAGAAAGAAAAATAAAAATACTTGATTAATACGCAAAAAAAAAAATGACACCAAAAATATCCATCCCTGGGCACCGATTTCTATAAAGAAAAAGAAAGAAAAACAACAAGATTGAAATAAGACTTGAACTCATAATCATACTTAGATATGTTCATCTAACAATCATCGCATCATATGATACTTTGAGCTTGTGTGTGCACACATGTATTTAGGTATTTTTTAAAAATAGTATAACATTACTATACAACAACAACAACAACCCAGTAAAATCTCACTAATGGGGTCTGGGGATGGTAGTGTGTACGCAGACCTTACCCCTACCACAAAGGAGTAGAGAGGTTGTTTCCGAAAGACCCTTGGCTCAAGAAAACAAAAAAACAAAAGGACAAAAGGAGACAATATTAGTATCACCACAACAATCATAGGAAAAATAGGAACACCATGAAATGCAGAAGAAAGATGCAAAGCAAAAGCGATAGCTAGTAAATAAGACATGCACTGAAAAACGAAGTAGTAAAACACAACATTATCACTAGCTATCTTAGACAAAAACCTTACCTGGCTAGTCCCACAATGGTACGAAGTAAGTCAAGATTCAACTACATCTTAACCTACAACTCTAATATTCGACTTCCGTATCTTCCTATCATTAGTATAACATTACTATATATTATTAAAAAAACGAAATATTATAGAACGAAGAGAGTAGTTACGTCCTTGTCATAAATGAAAATACATTAATGGAAACACCATAAAGATCTTTGAATTAACTAACCGGATCACTAAACGCAACTTTTAATCAGAAAACTTAACTACTCCATAATTCAACGAAACTAACAAACCTTTTCCATTTCATTTTCGTTGTAATTGACAAACATTCAACTGTGTACACGCGGGAAGATCCAAGGGCCTTTCAGTCATTTCACCAATCCCGCGTCAACAATGGCGTCTTATAGATTTCCAATATCACATTATTCTGCAACTCTCACTACTAAAACCACCATACCTAAACTCTCTCCTTTTCCACCGAAACCAACAAGAACTTTCCTTGTTCCTTTTCCCTCTTTATATATACATATTCACATCATCCCTTATCTCTTCGTTCTAATTCCATATATCCATTTTTCTGTGTGCTATCTTTTTCTACATATTTAATTTCTACAATGGATAACGATAACCCAAGTATGCTCCACGATCCGTTAATTGATTCATCCTCCAAAGGCTATGCATTAAGTGGAAAAATAATGCTAAGCGCTATTGTTGTCTTATTCACCGTTGTTGTTTTTATGGTGGGTCTTCATCTTTATGCTCGTTGGTACCTTCTCCGTCAGCGCCGCCATGAAATCCTCCGTCGCCGGAGAATCCACCACCGCCGTACTCATATTGTGTTCTACGTTGATAACCCTACTTCTGGTTTGTCTGATGCGAACCGGGGTTTAGAACCGTCGGTTCTTAACTCGCTACCGGCTTTTGTTTATTCATCGAAGACTCACCCTGAACAGCTTGAATGTGCGGTTTGTTTATCGGAATTTGAGGAGAATGAAAATGGCCGTGTTTTGCCCAAGTGTAATCACTCTTTTCATTTGGAGTGTATTGATATGTGGTTTCATTCTCATTCTACCTGCCCTCTCTGTCGGTCGCCGGTGGAACCAGCTACCGAACCGGACAACAACCGGGCTGAGGTAGCGGTGACGGTGAATGAAGCGGCTGAACCGGGTTCGAGTTCCGGTTTGTGCAACACGTGTCAGCACCAGGAGGGGCAGAATAGCAGTGTTAATACAACGTCGTTAGGTGGGCGGAGAAAAGGATTGGATCTTACGGGAGTGAGAATAGAGGTACCGAGGAACGAATTGGAAGACGATTTGGAAATGGGACTCAGATTGAGTTCACCGGCGAGTCAATCGAGATCACCGGCGGCTCGGTTATTGTCGTTGAAAAGAATACTAAGTATGAACAGGAAAACGCCCACCGGAGCTAGCTATTCACCTCGGGCCGGAACGAGTTGCGCTGCCGAGTTGGATTTAGAAAGCGGTGGAACTCAGTTCCAAACTCGGGCACAGACACCTAGGTGATAATTAAGAGGAATTTAAAAAATGTCACGCTGTTGGCGTGGTAAGAGGAAAATATTGATTTTTGCAAAGAAAAAAAGACAAGAAAGCAAGAATGACGGACTGTCAGAAAATGCATATGAATGTCTTATTACATGTGGCAATCTGATGTGGCACCTGATGTTGACGTGGCATGTGCTGAAATGAAGGGATGCCCTTTATTACGCAGTCATAGTTGACTTGGGCCTTGAATTTGGGGAATTATTTGACTTGTAGATATGTGTAGGATTAGAGATGTGCAACTTGTAAAGTATGACGTGCAAGAGTCAAATTACAAATGTGTTTATTGCTAAATTCGTTGATTTCTTTTTTGTTTTTTCTTATCTAAAGTATTTGAAACGTTACGCTACATTCCAAATTACCTTCTTTATTGGAGTTGTTCAAGGTGAAAATATCTATTGATGTTGGGTCTGGGGAGTGTAGGTATACGTAAATCTTACCCTTATTCTGGAATAGAGAGGTTGTTTCTGATATACCTTCGGCTCCTTCCTTACAAGAATTCACCATCTTACTCTTGGGGTGACTCGAACTCACAACCTTTTGGTTAGAAGTGGAGCGTATTTACCACTAGAGTTAAAAGCCGAATGCAACTAAGCATCTCTTGAGAATATTTTTTAATTATTTTTGGCTTATTACTTTTTGTGGGCAAGTATGTTCACTTTTTGACAGGATGGTGTTGCTTCTATCTTCTTTTTTTTTTTTTGGAAGACCTATGCTCGTTATGGACAATTGGACATCCTAAGTACGAGATTTATAATCAAATGTTAATACGAAAAAAAGAAATTAATTTGTTAGTACTAATACTCACATCAAAAGAAGAAACGGAAGAAAAAAAAAGTTAAACGTGACCTGAGGTAGGAAGAACTCGCTAGTGGTATATTTGCTTTAAAAAAAAAAGCATCACTGACAGGAGCGGAGCTAGAACACGATCTACGGGTTCGGCCAAATCCAGTAGCTTTTGTCCTAATTTTTTATTTATCTCAAGAAATTCATCAAATATATACTAATTATTAATTTAAAACCCAGTAACTTAAATAAATTAGATTCTCGAACCCATAAACTTCAAATTGTTGTTCCGCCTCTGGTCACTTATATGCTTGAAAGTTTCTGTCGTATCTAGAGCTGCTTATCGGGCGGATTGGGCGGTTAATTACTCTTAACGGTTTGGCTTAACGGTTATCGGCTTTTAAATGTATTAATCCGCTAGCCACCCGATACGATATCGGGCGGATTGGTATCGGTTTAGCTCTTATCGGGCGGTTATTGGGCGGTTTATCGGCCTAATTCAATCTATATTGCATGTATTAATTGTTTGCTGATCGCCTAACATACAAATTCAGAATAGGAAATTATACATTGAGTCCAGATATACATGTCTGTTAACGCCTACATAAGAATGATGTAGTGTCATGTGTTGTAGAGTGAAAAAAGATGTGGCACAACACTGTTGTTCTTCTATTAAACATAGACAACATGCATTAGTTTTAAAAAACAAAAGCAGAGGTGAACCATAGACATCAACTTAAACAATCTTGTTGTAGGGTGGGAGAATAAGCTAAGCTAAGCCAAGCCTGGGATCTTCTGATGCATAGTACGTAAGGATTCTGATTATTTAGGAATTAGGCGTTAGAACTTAGAGATAGAGTACTGGAAGAAGTGGAAGGGTTTTTGATCTTTAATATATATATATATAGAGAGAGAGATATATATATATATATATATATATATATATATATATATTCTTAACGGGTTAACGGATTATCCGTTAAGAAAATTGAATAATCCGCCCCCAAACCGATAAGCCGTTAATAAAAAAAATTCAATTTGTTCCCGCCCGTTAAATCGTTTACCCGATACCAATAAGCCATTAAATTTCAGTTTCGGTTCGATTTTCGGTTTCGGTTTGGTTTTGAACCCCCCTAGTCGTATCCAATAATTGTATGTCGACTTAATAACACATTCACCTAAATAGAATGCAAGTGCAATTTTCAACTAATCCAAGCAATATAGGAATTTCGTGCATATGAAGTTCATTAGTATACTATATATTGCAAATTACTTGCTTCACTCTGAAGTGGATTTTATTAATTTAGTGTATTGCGAAATACTTACTCCATTTGGACTAAAATTTTAGACTAACTAGCTAAATACTCGTCGATTTCTTTTGATTATTTCTCTACTCGTCAATATTTCGTGCTTTAGATCTTCTTTTATCTAATTTAAGATACATTTTGATTTGTTTAAGCTAAGCTTTCTGACATTACTATGGAGGATAAGCATTAACGTGTTATACCTTCTGTTTTCACTTTTCATCACCAAATGCAGCACCAAAAAGGAATACTCCTGTTCTATTTCATTTATCAATTTTTTTTTTCTAGGAGCTTTTACGTTTCTTTAGTATAAGCAGCATTATATTCTGAATTTAAACTAAATGGATTTTAAAGTTTTTATTTTTAATATAGATTCAAAACTTAAATCTTCATACCATCCGAGGAGTGATCCCTCTCATACTTTCCCCTTTTTTAAGATAAGAAAGAAAACAATAAGCCTGTCAACATTGAAACTTTCGCATTTTGCTGCTATTAGGTAAGTAATACCGTATCCAAGAGTCCGCGCCTATATAGTGAGGGTGCGTTAAGCCGAGTTGATAAGCGAATACGGCTGACTTACTTTTCTTATGTTTGTGGAGGGAACCTCATATTTTTACAAATTTTCACAATACAGAAAATGATGGGTTCAACTGAGTTTACTCCAAAAATTCTAAGTTCGTCTCTATATAAGCCGATTTATTGATAGGCAACATCCTATGAGGAAAACTTGAAACTCAGACTTAGAACTAATATATATACTGTCTGACTACAGTCACAAGTGATTTTTCATTTTTAAAATGTTATATTGATTGTACTGAAGCAAAACTAGTTGTAGAAGTATTAGATACTTGTACTAAGGTGCCTTAGAGGTTGTACTCTTATTTTAACTTAACTCAGGTTGTTAGAGTTGTAGTTAGTTGACCATAGTTAGAAAGTTAATTAGGTTACTGTATATAACCGACTATTTCCTTTCTTTGTATTCAGTTGAGTTCATTTTCGATACAAATGGAAGTGAGCTGAGCTCTCAATTCTCTCTCTGTGTGTTTCGTGATTTTAATTGCTTTCTTCTTCTCATCAGCTTAACATGGTATCAGAGCAGTAATTGAAATGATCTAGGGATTTTGCTTCCGATAGTTGGTAAGGAAATCGAGAGATTCTTCTTCAAAGCTCGCAGAATTTCTTCGATAAATCGTAAAATTGAAACCCTAATTTGGAGAGATGGTGAGTTCTGATGCCGGAACTTCGGTTTCAAGCATGATCGATCACAATCATCCACTTTACCTTCAGCCGTCAGATTCGCCAAGTGTAATTCAAACCGGAATTGTCCTTACAGGTATGGAGAATTATAGTATTTGGAGTAGAGCAATGAAATTAGCCTTAGAGTGTAAGAACAAATTAGGCTTTATAGATGGCTCTGTTTGGAGGGCAAATGGTGGATAAAGGACTTGAAAAATAGTGTGATCGATGTAATGCATTGGTCAGATCATGGATTATGAGTAATGTGAGCAAGGATTTGCTTAGTGGAGTGATGTTCCACACCGATGCACACGTTGTGTGGGATGATCTGAAAAAAGAGGTTTGATAAGGTGAATTTGTCTAGAGTTTATCATCTTCATAAGGAAATTGCAACAATGACACAAGGCGTTTCCTCTGTTTCGACCTACTATTCGAAAATGAAAGACTTATGGGATGTGATTGACTCTATTATGCCTATACCTCATTGTTGTGATAAATCGAAGGATTTTGTAACTCACTTGAGGAGCCAAAGACTGTTACAATTCCTCATGGGATTTAATGATGGATACAGTCAGGCTTGAAGCCAATTTCTCATGATGTCTTACACCCTTTGTCAACCAAGCTTATGCACTAATTTTGCAAGATGAAAGTCAAAAACTAGTTGCAGGTAGAGCTTACAATTCAAATGAACATATGGAGCCAACTGCCCTTTTCACTGCAATGAATGGATTACAGAAGCAGAGAAAGTCATCTGTGTTGTGAATTTTTGCAACATGAAAGGACACACGAAGGATAGCTGTTTCAAGCTGATGCAATGTGAGTTTTGTCATATGAAGGGGCACCTCAAAGAGAACTGCTACAAGATCATAGGATATCCTGATGATTTCAAGGGAAAAAATAAGGCTAATGCAGTAGGAGGAAACTGGAGCAGTGGTGAAAGCACCATACCTCAGCACGCTGGAAACAGACCACAGGCACAAGCACCAAACTTTACACAAGAGCATTATCAACAAATCTTAAATATGCTGAGCAAATCTCCAATGACTGAACACAGTGCAAACATGGTAGGTATGGTTTCTTCAATCAATGAGGCTGACTTAAAATGGATAGTAGATACAGGGACAACAAATCACATAATTAGTGATAAAAATACTTTATGCAATGGTACAATGGTAGAAAATTCTGAAAATGTGCAACTCCCAAATGGAGAGGTTGCAGCCATAACTCAGATAGAGAATTATCAGTTAACTAGAGGTGATCTACTTGAGAATGTGTTGTGTGTGCTAGCATTTAAGTTCAACCTTTTGTCCGTTTCAAAGTTGACAAAGAGCTTGAACTATTATGCCACTTTCTTTCCTGACTTCTTCATATTTCAGGATCTCTTCACTAGGAAGGTGAAAGAGATAGGTAGAGAGGAAGAAGGTTTATATGTTCTACACTCTCGGAGGAAACGAAGTGTACAAGTTAGTAAGAGGTCTATGGCAGTGACAGAGACAATAGAAGCAGATACCTGGCATAAAAGGATGGGACATGTTCATATGTCTATATTGAGGAAGATTACTAAGTTTAGGAATAAAGTTAGTTTCAACATTGAGCATTTTGATGGATGTCCAATAGCTAGGCAGACTAGAATGCCATTTCCTACTAGTGATAATAAATCTATTGAAACTTTCAACTTGTTGCATATGGATATCTGGAGTCCTTATAAAGTGCCTACATACAATCGAATAAGGTATTTTCTTACAGTGGTTGATGATTTTTCTAGATGGACATGGGTGAACTTCATGCACCTAAAATCTGATGTAGTTACTATACTTAAAAACTTCCTTAGTTTGGTTCACACACATTTTGGAAAACAGGTTAAAACTTTCAGGTCGGATAATGGAACTGAAATTTTTAACCAGAATTGTGCAGAGCTAATCAATCAACATGGATCAATTCACCAAAGTTCATGTCCACACACACCACAATAAAATAGGGTGGTGGAGAGGAAACATAGAAACATCCTTGAAACTGCTCGAGCACTTAGATTTCAAGGTAATCTACCAATTAGATTCTAGGGAGATTGCATTGAGACTGCAGTTTACATTATCAATCGAGTATCATATTCAGTACTTGGAAATAAGATGCCATATAAGTTGCTTTATCACAAACAACCTTCCTTCTCACATATGAGAACTCTTGGTTGTCTTTGTTATGCAACCAATATGCTGAGAAGGGACAAATTTGGACCAAGAGCTGCTAAAGCAGTCCTACTGGGATATCTGCCCACTCAAAAAGGATATAAACTATATGACATTGACAACAGGACAACATTTGTGAGTAGAGATGTAGTCTTCTATGAATCAATTTTCCCTTTCAACCTTGTTTCTCAGAAAGACTTACCATCACTCCCTCAACAAGTTCATTATGATTGGGAGTTTCCCTCTTTTGATGACTTACAACACCAGGGTGAAATTGAATCTACTCAGCAGCAAAACCCACCATCCTCACCTATTCACATTTCACCTGGAGATGTTGCACCCTACCAGGAAGTACAGGAGGATGCAGGGAACAACTCACATGGTGAGAACGCCACAAGCTTAGTAGAAATTATGCATGTTATGGAAGTCATTGCATCAGAGATGATTCAGACTCTTACAGCTTTTATAGTGGTTACTACACATGCTCTTACTACACTAAGGAAGTCTGAAAGAACAAGCAAACCTCTCATATGGCTCAAAGATTTTGTGAGTTTGGATAAAGGGAAGGCAACAACTAGTAATTGCCTGTATCCATTATCTAATATGCTGAGTTATGCAAGTCTCTCAGTTGCATATCAGAGTTATGTAGCAATGATGTCAACAGATGTATAACCTAAGTCCTATTATGAAGCAGCCAAAAACTGTAGGTGGGTTAAAGCCATGAAGGCTGAAATTCAGGCTTTAGAAGATAACAATACCTTGGCAGTAGTACCATTTCCTAATAGTAAAAAGGCCATAGGTTTTAAATGGGTATACAAGATCAAGTGCAAGGCCACTGGTTAAATAGAGAGGTTCAAAGCAAGGCTAGTAACAAAGGGCTATAGTCAGAAATAAGGGATTGATTACCAAAAGACCTTTTCACCAGTGGTGAAAATGGTCACTGTCAGAACTGTATTGTCCTTGGCAGCAATCAATGATTGGTGTATCTATCAGATGGATGTCTTTAATGCATTTCTACATGAAGATCTTCATGAGAAAGTATACATGCAATTGCCTCAAGGCATTTCTCATCCATCTGACAAGCATTTGCCTGCAGATTAGTTAAAACTCTCTATGGGCTTAAACAAAGCCTCTAGACAGTGGAATATCAAATTAACCACTGCCTTGCTTGATTTTGGCTTCACTCAGAGTCACCTTGACTATTCTTTACTCACAAAGAAAGTAGAAGACAAGTTAGTCATTGTTCTGATTTATGTTGATGACCTCCTCATCACAGGGAATGGTCCTTCTCTGATTCAAGACACAAAAGATGTGTTGCAAAGCAACTTTAAGATAAAGGATTTGAGAGATCTTAGGTACTTTCTTGGCCTAGAGTTTGCAAGAACTAAGGATGGCATCCTCATGCATCAGAGGAAATATGCCTTAGAATTGATTTCTGATTTGGGGATAGCTGATTCCAAGCCTCTTGGTGCTCCTCTAGAGCTAAATCTCAACCTTACTTCTAAAGAATTTGATCAATATGTTGGACAATCTCAGGACACCTTGTTACCTGATCCAGGAGGCTATCAGAGACTTATTGGTCGACTACTCTATCCCACCATCAACAGGCCAGATATTTCCTATGTTGTTCAATGCCTTAGTCAGTTTATGCATGCTCCTAAGGCTTCTCATATGGAGGCTGCTACTAGAGTGGTGAGATTTGTGAAGTAGGCTCCTGGCCTTGGTATTTTCTTTTCTACTTCCAGCTCTAATCAGCTTCAGGCCTTTTGTGATGCTGACTGGGCCTCTTGTCTAGTTAGTAGGAAATCTATTACAGGCTATGTGATCAAATATGGGGACACTCTTATTTCATGGAAGTCCAAGAAGCAATCCACTGTGTCCTGAGCTCTGTTGAGGTAGAGTACAAAAGCTTGGCCTCCACTGTTGCTGAGATTGTGTGGCTTACTGGCTTGTTCAAAGAACTCAATGATCCACTCTCCTTGCTAGTGCCTTTGTATTGTGACAGTAAATCAGCCATACAAATTGATGCTAACCCCGGCTTCCATGAACGTACTAAACACATTGACATAGATTGCCACTTTATTCGTGAAAAGATTCTTCAAGGTCTCGTGGAGACTGTCTACTTAGCTTCTTCTGAGCAGCAGGCTGATCTTCTAACCAAGGGTCTCAGCAGACATCAATATCACTATTTATTGTCCAAGCTAGGGATGAAGAACATCTTCATTTCCCCTAGCTTGAGGGGGGTGGGGTGTAGAAGTATTAGATACTTACACTAAGGTGCCTTAGAGGTCGTACTCTTATTTTAACTTAACCCGGGTTGTTAGAGTTGTAGTTAGTTAACCATAGTTAGAAAGTTAGTTAGGTTACTGTATATAACCGACTATTTCCTTTCTCTATATTCAGTTGAGTTAATTTTCGATACAAATAGAAGTGAGCTAAGATCTCAATTCTCTCTCTCTCTATCTCTCTGTCTCGTGATTTCGGTTGCTTTCTTCTTCTCATCAGTTTAACACTATACTTGATTAATTTCATTTTTTGGGCCTCATTTATAAAATATAATTATTGACATTTCTTTTTACTCAAAATAGGAGAAATAATTTAGCAGGAGAAGGGATTTTTTTTATTTTAATAAACACGATCCAAGAAGATCATATGTTCAGAAAGTATAGCTGCTAAAATCTGAATAGTCAAAGCAATGAACCAATCAGAAATGTGGAAGTCAATTATTATACATCTAACAGTTGCGTTTCAATATCGCGACGTGTTGCTCACGTTACTAACGTGACACCAACAACTCCACCATTATTGGGGGCTTTACTTTGTTGAATTTATTAATGAATTCACACTTAATATACACACGCACAATGCATTCAAACATATACCTGCCTTGAATTTAAATTTAAACTTTACGAGATTAAGATTGATTTTTTACCTCCACCTTATATATAGCGTTCTCTGTCTTATTTCAAATGACTTTATAATTTGGTGAGCCAAATATTTTATCATTTGAAGATTTTTTAATATTTTCTTAATTGTAGAAAATCGTGGCTTATAGTATTTTTAATGCTCAGAATTTTTAATAATTTAATCTTTCAGATTACAAACTATCTTTTGAATATGTGTATTTTAATATTTTCTTCCACTTAAGCTACATAATAGAAAAGATATCCAAGTTAACACAAATCAAATACTTCCACCCTTCTACCGAAAACCCTGTCATTCCTTTTGAGATGGAAAGAGTAATTTTGACATTTCCATAGATCTGAAAATATTAAATACTACTATATGTAAAAAACATAGTTAAATGGAATTTTGACCCTTCACGCGGATAGTCTTTGTTTTAATTGCTCTTCAAGTTTGGCTCGTAAATTAGAATGGAAAAGAAAATAACAATTGACAGTTACAAGAACGGCGGGGAGTTAATAGAACCTGACGGGCAGGGACAGATACTTGTATTGATAATGCCAAAGTCGGCTTCAACATTTTCTTAAGGCGAACATGATATTGAGACGACTTGAACATACACCCCAAACGTGAAAAAAGAAAGTACTGTAATATAAGCAATGTAATGTTCACAACCATTTCAGGAACATTCTTGAAAGTTAAACTTGATCTTCTGTAGAAACAATGGTTACCATTCGTTTGTTGGTTTAATCTATTTAGTTCTACACACACACTAAGGTACATAACTGGAAACTCATGACATATTACACTCGTTTCTCCATAGAAATGACCAACGAAAATTTAGCTCTGAAACACCTAAAAAACTGTTTACAGTCGTCCTTGCTAAGCACAACACTGAGCCTAATTAAGTTAAGAAGAAAGAAATATTACAAATTTCGGCAGCCAATTGGTTATTTTGTTATCTGGGGAAAAAAAATTGGTTATCGGTAATCATTACAAGTACATCTTGAGAGAGAGAGAGAGAGAGAGAGAGAGAGAGAGAGAGAGAGAGAGAGGCATGGCATACATGAAATTAGAGCATATATACATCACAATGCAGTATGTAATTCAACTGGTTCCACTATTCTGGACTTCCTTCTTTTCTTGCTCTCAGGCGTGCACCTAGTTCCACTAAACTTTCCAAACTTCACCGCAAAACTGCAAGCTGAACTGGGTGCTGAAGGCGATGAACCAAGAGGTGCTTGGTTTTCTTTACCTTTGTTCTTTCGCTTTCTATACCGATTGGAAATGGAAGAGTTTGCTCTCTCTTTCGGAGACTGCAGCTGCATCTTCGGCCTATTATCACGCCTAAGGAGTCGAACATAGAAGGGATTCACAGCTGTGTAACAAGTGAACTCGTTTGTTCTACCCTTTTCCAAATCAACATCACCATTATTTACCTGCAAGATTTTATGCAATAAACAAGAACATAAAAGGATAATACTGCCCATAAAAGCCACTGGTGAAAAAGAGAACTTTATGTTCTTCTATCTACTTTTTAAGCTATAGCTGAACCAAAGTTGTAATTTCTCGACAAGGAATTATACCAATTGCAGAAGTGCAGAAAATGTTCGAGCAACATCATGCTTCTTTTGGCCCATGACAACATCAGAAAAAGACATCGAGTTTGTACTATTCCCTTCCAGCGATAACTTGCCCAAAACCCGAGCCCCATATTCAGCAATATCAAAGGGTGGATGTGAGTCCTGTATGCAAACACTGGAGCAGTAAGAACCGTAACTCAACAGAGAACATAAGAATGAGTACTGTTGGACTACATACTTGTTCCTCCAAGTTCTGCTCAATTCTCTGCCTCCATGTTGAAACTCGAGCAGCCAGTTCACTCTGCTTTTCAGTTTCAGCAAGGTTATCTAGAAGAGCATCCTAGACAAAACATTAGGTTACAAAAATGATCAGTCAAAACCAAAAAAAAAGATCCAAATAAGTAGCAAATAACATTTTTGTGAATTTTTGGGAAACTAATAAGCCATTGTGGTCAAAGGAGAAAAGCATGAAAATGTGTCAAGGTCTAAAGGATCTTTAAGTGCAACTTCAGAGCAAATTCCTTCCTAATAAAGGAGCAAACAAAAAAAAACTCCCTCCATTGATACTTCATTGTTAGTCTGTGGAACTTTAAGTGCGAATTTAGAGCACATGCTTTCCCAAAGAACGAGCAAACACAAAACATATGCCACCATTGATACTTCATTTTTAGTATGTTCTAAAACTAGACACGTTTCAATATTTGGGAGCGCTTTAATCTTTACATTTGCCCTTAATGAAATGCTCTAATGGCTTCTTTTGTTTCCCAAAAACAAATCTCTAATGGAATGACATGACATCTTGAAAACCACTAGAGATATTTTTGGTTTCTTATATTTTTAGCTTATGAACTTTCCTTTATAAATTTCTATTTCGAATCAAATACCATCACAACAGATAAATCAGACGAAGCAAGCATATATATGTAATGCAGGAAAACAAGCTATAAAATGCAAACGGCAATTATATATGGGCAATGAATCGAAAGAACTTGCAATTAAGTGAATTATGCAAACTAAAAACCATACAAATCAAATTCAAAAACCTTTTAAAGTTTCTTATTTAGATGCATGTTTAGTACTCCTTTTGTCCCAATTTATGTGGCACGCTTTCCTTTTTAGTCTGTCCCAAAAAGAATATCACATTTCTATATTTAGAAATAATTTGAATTTAAAATTCCCTTTTTACCGTTGATTGAGATGATTTATAGCCACACAAATGACTAAAACTTGTTTTGGACCACATATTTCAAAAAAATTTCTTTATTTCCTAATCTATGTGCCCGGTCAAATAATGCCACATAAATTGGGACGGAGTGAGTAATCACCTTTAACAATTAACGTATAGCTTGCCAGCAATATTTCCTTGTCTAGTGGTACCCTTCTGTAACGACTCGGCCGGTCGTTTTGAGTATTTTAGCCTCGTTCCCCTATTTATTGCCTCCTCTATGTTATATTATGGTTATGTGACTTGGCAGGGTAGTTGGTTTGGTTTCGGGTGAGTTTCGGAGTTGAAAGAGTTCACCGGAGTTTGATTTTGTGTAGGCGATTACGGAATGGAGTTTTGATGATTCTGACAGCTCTGTCTGGTAATTTTGGACTTAGGAGTGTGTCCGGATATTGATTTGCGGGTCTGTAGGTCGTTTTGGCTAGAATTGACAAAAGTTGGAAAGTTGAAGGTTTGGAAGGTTGAGAAGTTTGACCGAGGGTTGACTTTGTTGATATCGGGTCCGGATTTTAGTTCCGGGAGTTGGAATAGGTCCGTTGTGTCATTTATGACTTGTGCGCAAAATTTGAGGTCAATCGGAGTTGGTGTGGTATGAATCGGCGTTAGTTTTGGAATTAGATTGTTCATGGATTCAATAGATTTGAATTGGGTTGCGATTCGTAGAATTGATGTTGTTGGATGTGATTTTAGGCATCGGGTAGGTCCGTTATGTGATTTGGGACTTGATGGTATGTTTTGACGGGGTCCCGGGGGGCCCGGGTGTGATTCGAATTGAAATCGGGTTCATTCGAACTTAGGTTGATTGCTGAAGAACAGCTGAGTCTGGTGCAATCGCACCTGCGCACTTTGGGCCGCAGGTGCGGCACCGCAGAAGCGACCTCTGAGCCGTAGAAGCGAAGTTTGGTCAGCTGCTTAAGGACCGCAGGTGCGGTCAGGAGTCCGCAGAAGTGTGCTCGTAAAAGCGAGCCCTTGTCCGCAGAAGCGGAAGTGCAAATGCGCTTAGTGTTCCGCAGATGTGGAAGGTCCGTAGGCTTAATGAAAAGCCGCACCTGCGATGGATTTTCCGCAGGTGCGTAGCCGCAGAAGCGGTTGTTGGTCCGCGGAACTGGAATAACTGGGCAGAAAAGGGACTGAATCGAGGGTTAGAGTTATTTTTCATCTTTTGAGTTAGAGAGCTCGGTTTTGGGCGATATTGGAAGGGATTTTCAAGGATTTGATCGGGGTAAGTGTTTTTTACTCGAATTTGATTATTATTCATGAATCCATCATTGTGATTATCATTTAATTAGTGTTTTGAGTAGGAAAAATTGGAGAATTTTGTGAAAATTTCCTAATCTACTCCCTTTGTTTCAATTTAGATAACACACTTTCCTTATTAGTCCGTTCCAACGCCTTTAACAATACCATGATAAGACATTTAGAGGCCATGCTAGTGAAATCGCCATCTTGTCCCATTTTGGATTGAAAAAATAGTGTAAATTTATAAGCATTAACAAAACCTCATAGATGCATGGACCTACAGTGAGGCATGCAGGTTTTTTTTTGTTTTGGGGGGGGGGGGGGAGGCGTTTACAAGCTAGCAAACATATCATATAAAAATAACTCTAACAACATTATCTTCTGCATCACAAATTAAAAGGAAAAATAGCGTTTTTAGTCTTACTAAGTGGGAGCGACAAAGATCTTCAAGGTTTGCATGAGCATCGGGATATTCATGAGTGCCATTGTCAAAGGGTGAACCATAATTTTTATGCTGCAGAATGAGAATATATGAGCATAACTTGTCCATGCCAGATTGAGCCAGCTTGAATACACATTTCTAAAATAGTAAAACAGCTTATGTAGTTTACCAAACCTTTTCACCGTGTTGAGTTACATCCTCATTCGCATCTGCCAATTCTGGTACGTCATAATCAGGTTGCCCAAAATCAGGATCTCCACTATCATATTCATTTTCTTCATTGTTTTCCTTAGGACTAAACAGGTCATCATAATCTTCGTTCAACCCCCTAATAAGTGATTCTCGCAGCTGCAAAAAGAAATCCAGTACAATGAAACAATTTGGACATGCAATATTACACACAAATACAAGATCAATAAACAAAACCTTCTCATAAGGAGGAGGAGATTGTGAGTCTCCCTGCTTTTTCATGGCACAATATTTTTTCTCCCATATATCATTGAGGTCTGAACTGGTGGTACCATGTAATCTTGCAAGTGTAAACTCTATAGCCAAAGATGCACGTTTTCTGGAATCCACACCCTGCCTTCTACTAAAATTAACTGCTTGAATGCATGAAATCTATATATTAGATCACAAAATTAACAGTTAAAGAAAAGCACATAATAGGAAAGGAAGCTTTGCAACCTTTTCTGTAAGGTTTTACTTTCAAATCGCCAGGTTCATGGGGATTCAAGGGTTTCCATGGGTCTTCATCGTCAGAGTCATCTGAATCTCTAGGCTCTGGGTATCCATCTTCACCTCCATGTCCATCGTCGTAATTATCAGGAATATCACAATTACCATTATCGTAATTATCAGGCATGTCACAATCACCTTTATAACTTGCAGGACCAAACTCAGGCTCAACCCTTGGTGGCATACAAAAATTAGCATCGTGGCTCTTTTGAGCTGAAAACTTGTTGGCGGTGCCCTCAGTAACTCTAGTGGGAGAGAGAAAGCTCTTTCGATGTTTGGAACCTACAGAACCACCCCTGCAGCTATTGTTTAGCCCCTTCCCCGCAACATCGTTGTTCCAAAAATTATCCACTGCTACAGCATCACAGGAGTCCAACAGAATAAAATCTCGGTAAAGATCACATGTGGCTAGCTGCAAGTAATGACATAACTACTTAATATAACAGCAACTTTACTTCTACTGCAGACAGAAACAGTACCATACCAAGTAAGACTCTAGTTCTCCTGAATCTCCTGTAGAGTCCAGGCAATCACCTTCACGGACAACCAGATTTGCAGGGGGTTTCACTAACTGGGTCAGTGAAGAATCCCTATGTGTTGCACTATCCAGCAAGTTCTTTGCTTCCACTGCCAAACAAAATTTATAATGATGATGATGAAGATGGTGATTTTGAATTCTGGTTATTCACCAAAACAGTAGAGAAATAAAGAGCTACCAGGGATTTCTTCTGAGACCCAGAATGGATCATTCTCTTCATCATTAGCATTTTCCTCTGCCTGTGCTGATGCACTTTCTGGGTGGTCCTGCTCGCTGATTTGATGGAAAATATGACATTATTGGTTTTCAGTTTTTTAGTATATAAGCACTGAATAAGTATTATGAGCTGTACTACAATCCTTTTTTCTTCGCAGTGAAATACATAACGTATCAACAACCAGTTAGATGAATTATTTTCCAGCAGCCTGCCCTCAAGATCGGAACCAAATTAATACCTTTGTCACATTTTTATATTGCACAACTCCGTTTGGCATGTAGTCTAAAATATTAATTTGGCTTATGTATCATATAAGTGGCAGTAGTAGCTAATAAAAAGTAGCGACATCAAAGTTTAACTTGGAGCAATTGAATTCTTACAATTTGTGAAACAATTATTAGTAGAACCCTGACAATCCTTTTCAGATGTCTCAAAAAGGAAAAAGGTGATACATAGATGGGGATGGAAGAGTAATGAGAATGGTATCCTTGTGAAAAGCATTTGATGTTATAAGATCCTGCACGAGCTTCAATTCTTACTTTTCCGAGAGACACGTATAAAGTCCCATAACACTTCACACTTGTCTCTGAAACCCGTTGGTCCTCCTGACTCCAGTTAGTTCAGATCGCCTCGCACAAGTTTTCGTGTGAGACTTTAATATAACTTGCTTCTTAATTCCTCAGTTGACATACCCACAATTAAAATATAGGTAAACATCAATAACCTAGAGAAACAACCTAAATTTCAGACCAAAAGTATGACGAATGTCATCAAGATACTGTAATGTGCACATCGCATTGTGATCACTGACCACCGATCAATACAACTCTCCCAATTGTTTATCTCCAGGTTGGAACTTAAATTCAACTAACCAGTGTAAGAAAAGGTTCTACTCATGAATACTATGAAATTCAAGGAAGCTCTAGTTTTCTAGGAAACGAATAAATTCAAGCCCATGACAAGATTTTTTAACAGTTATCACATCATCGTCTTAACACTCCTAATGTGTTACTAATTGTTGAAGGACCTAACAGTCACAGCAGCTAATCCCATAATGAAGCTCAAGCAGAGCTAACTAACCTCGTAAAAAAATGCAGTGCTAGACTGAACTTTTACATGGTAAAGCTGAAGACAAAATGAGCCACGGGAAAAAAATATTAAAACTTTCTACCACCCAAAGAAAAAAAAACAGTTTTACTTAAAAGAATCATAAGAAAGAGATAACCTTTTCTGGGTAATGAACTCCAAGGCATGTAATACCAATGAATACAAATATTCAACCTTCCTGCTGTAAACCTGAACTGATCCCTGAAGCAGCAATGCAGCTACGCGTCCCAAATAATTAAAACACAAACATTAATACTACAACCTTAAAAATTTCTTCATTTTCTTGAAAGAAAAATTACATATTTAGGAACCACAAAAAAAGAAATATTATTATGCTGAAAATGAACTAACCTTCAGCAAAATTGACAGAAAGGCAATTAGCATTATCATGGTCAGCAGCAGCAATTTCACCAGAACAGATTTTAAGCAAATAGTCTTCTAAATTTTTGGCCACGTCAACCCCCCAATTCGATTCGAGGTCTCGATGTGGCTGTAAATTATGAAACCCGCGGCTGCTTGGTTCTTCTTGCTCTTTTCTCATCTTATGAGAAATCCAACAGCAAAAAGATTCATTAGTAAACCCTAAATTCTGAAATTTGGAGCACCCAAATGCAATAAAACCCTATTTTTCAACAAGGAGGTGAATTCAGATCTAGCAATTACGGTGACCCAATTGAAGCTTTTGAAAGAGAGTAATAGAGGAATCGCCGGAGAGCCACCGGAAATTGAGAGTTCAGTGTGAGTGAGAGTAAGAGAAGAGGAGGTTCAAATTTTTTGGGTTTATTTTTTCCCGCTCCAAGATGTGAATATGGAGTTTAACCAAAATGGGCCATGGGCTCTATTTATGGGCCTACTAAAGCCCATTTTTGTTTACTGGAGTTCAGTAAAGCCCAAATAGTTTGGGTTATATGTAGAAATGATACCAGGTAGTTATTCTAGAGGGCTGCTATTTAGAAATTAGCCAGTGTGTCCTGAATTTCAGTTTTTCAATCTAATTTTTTTTAGTTCAAATTTTCAGGACAAAATAAATACTGGCTAAATCCTAAATAGCAGTCCTAAAAATGACTATTTGTGTACTTCCCCCTTTATTCTTTGCACAAACAAGAAAGATCGTAAATGCATAGACAAGACTAGTGGTGGCAAAATGGATTTAAAAAATAATTATCCACTAAAAAATGAGTTAGATAATTAACTTTTTAAAGGGGTCAAATATGGATAAGATCCATATTATTCACTTAAAAAATAAGTACGTAATGGATAACCAATGAGTTTAACTTATACATTTGCAAAGACTCAAATTAAGGGTTCCTCAAATTTGGGAAACTAAAAATTATCCTAAAAGTGATCACATTCAAGAAGTTATGGATAATATGAATCTGTATTAAATATGCGCGGGTATGATATTTTATCCGTTTTTACATTACTCGTTTTCTACCCGTCCATATCCAATCCAACCCCGTTCGTTTGCCACCCCTAGACAGCACTATGGAATATTTCTTCTTGTGGCGACTACCAATATGTATGCACACAATTTTCTTGAAGTTCAAACTGTCATAGTTTGAATTTCAATAGATTTTTCTTGAAGACAATCAATTTTCTTTGAAGTTCAGGCAATTTTCCTTAAGTGTGACAGTGTCAACTTCAAGAAAATTTGTTGAAGTTCGTGTGATAGTTCAAAATTCGGGAAAATTTACTAACAAGATTGAACTTCAGTGTGTTTAGCTAGGCGCTGTATATATTCTAAACAATTGCCCTAATGATGGCTATCAGATATATTTTTATGTTTTTCCCCGATAGAATTGCAGAAACTCAATCGGGT
The DNA here is from genome assembly GCF_000715075.1 of Nicotiana tabacum. Taxonomy (NCBI): domain Eukaryota; kingdom Viridiplantae; phylum Streptophyta; class Magnoliopsida; order Solanales; family Solanaceae; genus Nicotiana; species Nicotiana tabacum. Next base: position 29,542,796 of record NC_134093.1, read on the forward strand.
CGATGGTGCTCAAAAAGCGGTTGTCATTCAAACTACACCAATTAAAACAAAAACTTCAGAAAGATCAATCTATTTGTAAAAATTTGATATTCTGGGAAATGATCAATGGTTTTTGCATTGTGTACAGGTAAAATCGGGGATAAAGTTACCCCCAATTTCCCGATGAAGAAACGAGGAACAACGTAATTCGTCGCTGGCTCGGGTAAAACTGAGGGTGCCCGCAGATCGGAGCTCGGGGGTGGATGAGTGATACGTCGGGAATCGAGCATGGCCAAACATGGGAAGAACCAAGCTCGAGCGAAACAAAGAATCGGGGTTAAAGGGAAGACGATTAAAAAGGGTAAACGAGGAGCCAAAATATCTGCCATCAGCCAGATATTACGGCATGAATCACGCCCGATATTAACTGTGGATCGTGTTTTCTTGGTAAAAAAGGGAAGAAAAGATTTTTACTTTATTTAGATTTGTATTAGAGTTGAAACTCCTCTACTATATAAAGAGGGGAACCTTTTTATTTTTGGGTCATGGTTGGCATGCATATCAAAGCAGTAAAGTTTACTTTTATCTTTTAGCAATTGTTCAAGTGTTCTTCTGTAAGGCCCCGTAAAATTTCACCAAGGAATTTAAGGTTTCGTGGTGCCGAGGTAGGCTTATGTGTTTGAGGATTGTAGAAAACTTTTTGGGTTGAAGAATGCATTGAGGAGTTGATGGAAATCTTTGGCAGAAGAACGTAATTCTGTGGTCAAGTTCGCGACCGCAGAACTACTCCGCGGGCCGCATAATCATCGCAGAGTTGAGCAGAGATTTTGTTGAATTTTGAAAGTTATTATGCGGTCCATTATGCGATCGCATAGTTGTTTCACGGTCCGCACATTCATCGCAGATTTGGCATGAAAAATTTTGGAGAGTGATTTTGCGGTCCACTCTGCGGCCGCATAAGTGGTCTGCGGATCTCAGACCTGTCGCAGACCGGTCCAGACCATTCCAGTTGTTGGTATCACTTTCGCGGTCCATTTTGCGGGCCGCATATCTGTTCTGCGGTCCATTCTGCGACCGCAAACCTGAGTTCGGAGGGTCCAATTTCTTATTTTTAAAACCCGACCACATTTTGATAAATAGCCTTAGGGGCTCACTTTGAAGTGGATGTGTGATGATTTTAGAGAGAGGTAAGAGTATCTTAGAGAGAAGGAGGAAATCTAGAATTCTAATCATCCATTCTTGTACCAATCTTCAAGAATCAAGGAAGCCAACCACTAAATTATCATCTATCCGGGTAAGTCCTACTTCTAAGCTTTAATGCAAGAGGTTATAAGTTCAAATATATTGTGGGGCTGAAAATAGGCCATGCATATGACAATAGGTTGTAGTATGTGGGGTTAATGAACCATTTTGGTTAGTTTCTTGTTGAAATTGGTTGAGGGAGGAAGGGATTACCATTGTAGAGCTTTGTAATCTATGTTGCATACTAGGTGTTTGACAAAATTCCTAAGAGAGTTACACCATGAGAATTCTTTTTAATTATTATCCGATTTTCGCTATCTTCCTATAGATTATTATTGCTAGAAGTGTCGGGACGTTGTAGTAACTTAATGAAAGCTCGCAAGGTATGTTGGCTAAATTTCTCGCTTGGAATAGAATTCCATGATGTTCCCTTATGTTTCAAGTATGGTTGGCCCAAGTTTCTATTTTCCATGTTCCGAGTTATTCCTTATATATTTGACTATTCCGAATAAGCTTGTGTTGAAAGATATATACTAAAAATGTGCACCAAATTCTCCTATCATCTTATGTTCTCCATTGGGAATGTATCCTAGTGTGACCAATATGTTGAGATAGTATGATTTCAAATCATGTTTAAATTGTAAGTTGTTATACCCAATTGTGAAAGAAAACTCAATGCGCCTAAGACCCATATTGTTCATATTTATGCTTAAGGCATTGATTCCAAATGCACTTATTGATGATGATCTATAAATATGCTTGAAAGTGAAAGAAATAAGAGTGAGATATAAAACGTGGACATGGTTGTGGTAACTAGTGCATTTGATTTGAAGTCGTGTTTAAATCGTAAATCACCATGCTCTCCTTTATAAATATTTTCAATATGATTTGAGTTCTTACATACTCATGAGTTGAAATTGTGTATTGCCTTTTTGGAAAGAAGTATTTCAAAAAGATATGACGTATTACTCGTTCATGATTTTTATCTTGTGTTGCGATTATAAGTCATTGTGCTCCATACCTTAGAAAGGAATCTATTGTGTTTAAAGCCTTCACTACTGATGAACTTAAATTTATGTTTTCTGAAATATTATATATGTTGATAATTGTAATGATGATCATGGAAAATTAAGAAATAAAAGTGTGGAACATGAAATATGAGATACGGTCGACGTGCCAAGAATGATATTACATTGGTGGCCACTAGAACCAATGAAATGAAAAGATGAGTAAAAGACTACGAAATGAGCTGAAAATCCTTTAAATAATAAATTCTTTGGGAGTATCGTTTAGTCAGCGAGGAAGGGTAGGTTGAAATAACCTAACCCCGCTACATGTGTCGGTGTAGGAGTGAGTGAGGGGTAAAATCCCCGTGTGAGGCGGTGAGAGTTTTCCCCAAATATAGGATGAGATTGATGTGTTGAAATAGTTCCCCTTAAATGGGATGAGATGATTGCTAGCGGATTGTGAGGTGACATCGACCCACACGACATTGTGGTGAGACGGCTTAGCCAATCGGGCTAAGATCGTACACCATGCTACGCACTTAGTGGTATTGTGAGTGAACATCTCGGGGTGAGACGACTTAGCTGATCGGGCTTAGATCGTAATCCGTGCTAAAAGCACGGTGGTGTATCGACACTAAAGATCTCCCAACTTAAAAGTATTGAAACTTGCTTGAAAAACTTGTCTTGCTCCTAACTTGATGTCTTGGTATTGTTTGAGGCTCCCATTGATTTTATGATTGTTCTCCCTTGTTCATTTACTTGTTCTATTAAGAGGGTGTTTAATCATTCATACTAGTACTATTCCATATATACTAACATCCCTTTTACCGGGGGCGTTGTATCTTTAATGGATGCAGGTAATTCCATAGCAGAAGGCTTTGATCAGTGATAGCGGTATACCCTCTTCCCAGCTGACTTGGTGAGCCCCACTTCATTTTGGGGTCGTGTATTTTTTGTTCCTCGTGTATTATGTTTTGAAGTATAGCCGGGGCCTTGTTGCTGGCACTATCATTGTACTCTTTTATATCCATTAGAGGCTCCGTAGACATATTGTGTGTTGTATAGTGGTGTTGGAGGAGTCAAACTAGATATGTTGTAATTGAATCACATGATCCACTTTAAGTTATGAATGTGTAATATATTTTCAAAATTATGAATGAAGCAACTAATGATAATGAATTGGTATTGTTCACATGATCCTCCTCATTGTCTAATTAATAGGTCTTATCTTTATTCATAAGTGAGTTCGGGTAGAAGGTATTGTACAGGCTTGCTCGGTCGAGTTATCTCAATTGACCAATCTATGAGTCAATGAACTCCTAAATGGATCAAGTATGCGTCCGCCGGTGCTAAAGGCTAATTCTGAGGCAACACTAGAAATCAAAATGGCTAGTACATCACGTGCCATCTCAGCAAGAGTGGGAAATCTAGGTGAGTTTAACTTTCACCACCCCATAATGTTAAACTTTTCATGGTCTTCCTCAACATCTTCACCCAAATATTTATCTAACTCTATTTTAGAGTCATCTCCGCCACACTTCTTATGCTTCTTTATATCTAGTATGAATTTTGAGAGCGATGATGAAAAAGTAGATAAAGATGGAGAAGATGGACATGAACCAAGAGAAGATGGAGAAGAAGCAAAAGATGGAGAAGGTGGACATGAACTAGAACCACCATTTTTCTTTGCATACACATTGAACAAAGTATCCATGTATGTTTTCACCTCCTCTTATATTTTCACACCTATTGTTTCTCCAAACATAGCAGTAAGCGCAAATGAAAGAGTATGAAACTTGTGGTGTGGATCAAAAACACATAAAATAAAAATCATTATGTTCATCTTTTGTGGATCCCCCCAATACTTGTCAAATTTCTCTTTCATATTTTTTGCCATTTCTCTCAAGAATGCATCTTCATTTTGCATCAACTCTTTCAAAGAAGAAGCAACATCACATATTTCAAGAAAGTGCACATTAGACGTAACATAAAGTATACCTGATAATTTTAAGGTGAGTTCATAAAAAATTTCTAGAAACTTTACAATACGTCTTACACTATCCCAATCACTACTTAAAAGTGGACCTGCAGGTTGCCCACCCTCACAAATACAGATAGAAATACATGACATCAAACCATAATCAATATCATAATATTTTATAAAGGCTCATAAACTGTAGCAACATTGAACATCAAGTATGTGGAGTTCCACCTAGTAGGAACATCCAAGCACAATGATTTTTTATAAGTTATCCTATCAAGATCATAACATTCTTTAAACTTTTCCCATCTTGCGGGAGATTGTCTTATGTACCTAACAACTTGTCTTATTCATTCAACAGACACACTCCCTTCTCTCAACCCATCTTGAACAACTAGATTAATGATGTGAGCCATACATCTCACATGAATATGCTTACCTTCGATCAAGTTAGTGTTCCATCTAGTAAATTGTTTGGATAACTCTTTAACCATCACATCATTAGAACTCGTATTATCAACTGTCACAGTAAATACTTTATCCACTCCCCATTCAAGCAAACACTTAGCAATACCACTAGCTAAATCTTGACCTTTGTGACTAGTAATTGGACAAAAATTCAATATCTTTTTATGAAATTTCCAATTCTTGTCAATGTAATGGGATGTAACACACATATAGTTAATTCTTTGAATTGAAGTCCATGTATCAGTCGTAATACATATTCTCTATTTTGATTCTTTAAGAATTGACTTCAAAGCAAGTCTCTCTTCATGGTACATCTCAAGACAATCCCTAGTCATAATAGTACGAGATGGAATATGAAATAAAGGTTGAAGAGTTCTCACAAAGTCTCTAAATCCATCTTTTTCAACAGAAATAAAGGGTTGTTCATCTTTAATAATCATTCGAGCTAAAGCCCTCCTACATGCCTCTTGATCAAATTTCCAAGGGATAAGTAAAACATCACATGTTTGACCTTTCAGTTGAAAAGCTAATGTTCTCTGGCTTGTTTTCGCCTTGTTGGGATTGTTTGGACATTTGAAAATATGTGATAACAAATGGCTTGTGCCACTATTCTTGGTATCAACTACATATTCTTCTGAACAATATTTGCATTTCACTTTTTTCACACCATCGACATCAGTGAACTTGTTGAAGTGGCGCCAAGCAACTAATCTTTCTTTAACCATTTTTCTTTTCTTCAAACCAGATTGAGATTCACTGTTGTTTGTGGAATCATTTGAAGCACCACTTTTACCATATTTTTCAATAATTTGAAATTCATTTGGCGTCTCTGCCTCATTTTCCATCTACGAAAACAAAAAAAATCAAAGTAAAATCAGATGTTGAAAAACAGAACATGAAAGCGACATAAAAGATATAACATAAAGCCAAATCGATAAAGAGAGCCGGTCACAACATACCAGCAAAATATTGCACTCAAATTTCACCAAAAGCTAAACAATAATATTCAGATCTCCCAAAAAAACCAGCAAAAAAAAGAATGTCCAAAATCACCAAAATGAAACCAGTAACAAAGCTAGTAGCCTACAACAAGATTACGGAGCTCAAATGAGCACATAAAGCAGTAAATTTTCCATAATTTTTGCAAATTACAGCTAAAAAGCAATTCATTGACAAGCAAAGACTTGATCCGAAGATACTAGTGGCAAAGCCAAATCGATACATACAGATACACAAAAAAATTGGAAAAAGACAGCATGAAAATTCAAAGACAAAAAATACACAAAACAAGGAGTGTCTTACCGTTGCGTCGAGTAGTTTGGTCTTGACTGAAAAGGGAGGCGGAAGTCGAGCAGGGAGTTGAGCTCTTGGAGGAGGAAGTCTTACAAGCCACAAGGAGTTAGAGATTGTTGGACTTTTGTTCTTGTAGAAGAGAGGCGGAAGCCGAAATGTGTGTGTGTGTGTGTGTGTGTGAGAGAGAGAGAGTAGTTTGATTATTTGATATAACTTATAAGTTATAACCTAACCTAACCTAAGTGGGCATTGGGCTGGGCTAGTGCCTAGTAGGCTGTGGAAAAATGAAATACTCCCTAACCCTAAAGTTTTAGTATATAGGTCCATATAATTCCAGATTTCGGATCGGATTAAAATTATACCAATCCGAAAATCTAAAATTTTATAAAACATAATCCATATCCAATCCAAATATCCGAAATTAAGCAGATCGGTTCGGATTTCGGATATCCGATCCAAATGAACAGCCCTACTGAGGGCTCGATTGGAATCGGTCTTTAGCATTCAAATCTGACTATAGGCTTAATTACTTCGTCACACTTGATTTGATCATTTTGTTTTCCTTTAATTCGATTACTTGTTGTTCTTTGACCATTCATATTAAATTAAATCACGTATCCTTTTATAACGATCCGACCGGTCGTTTAGAGAGTTGTAGCCCCGCTACCCTTTCCTGCTCATTTTTGTGCTTCACTGTTGTTTTATGACTTATCGGGTTAGTTGGTTCGGGTTCAGAGAGAATTCAGAGTGAATTGAGATACTTAGTCTCTTAATTAAAAGCTTAAGTTGGAAAAGTCGATCGGATGTTGACTTATATGTAAACGACCTTGCATTGGAATTTTGATGGTTCCGTTAGCTTAGTTGGGTGATTCTGGACTTAGGAGCGTGTCTGGATTATGATTTGGAGGTAGGGAGTAGAATTAGGCTTAAAATAGCAAAAGTTGAAATTTTAAAAAGTTTGATCGGGAGTGCACTTTTTGATATCAGAGTCTTTAAATGCAAGACTTCGAGATTTTTCACCATTTCAAATATTTTGAGCTCGGATTTTGGAGGTTTTTTGAGAGGATTTTCTAGGGCATTCTTGAAGTAAGTTCCTTGTGTTCATTTTCTTCGATAATTATGTTTTCCCCACTGATTTTCCACCTAGATGGTGTGTTTTTGGGGTGCAAATTGGGGGTTTGAGGCTAGGGATTTGGAGAGTTGGTTTTGAGGATTTGAATGAACAATTGGTGTCGGATTTTGATGAATTTGGTATGGTTAGACTCATGAGTGAATGGGCTTTCGGATTTTATTACTTTTGTCATATTTCGAGACGTGGGCTCGGGGGGCCGGGTTTGGACCGATTTTAGATTTTGGCTATAATTTTATATTTTCTTGTGGAATTGATTCCTTTAGCTTATATTGATTGTATTGTACTGCTTGTGGCTGGATTCGGGACATTTGGAGACCGATTTGAGGGGCAAGGGAATTTTGGATTAGAGTTTAGCCCGGATTGAGGTAAGTAACACTTTCAAACTTGGTTTTGAGGGTTCGAAACCCCGAATTATGTGTTATGTGATTGGTATTGAGGTGACGCACATGCCAAGTGACGGGCGTGCGGGTGTGCACCGTGAGAATTGTGACCTGGTCGATTCCACGGCACTGTCTAGTAGTTCTATCTTGTTGATATCCATGCTTTCATCATGTGATAAAGTAATTGAGTTGTCACTCATGTTAGATATCATGTTTAAGCTTTATGCCGATACTATTGGGACCCATAATGATCATTTATTGTTGTTGTCTTACTGATTTCATTGATATTTCGTACTTAGTCATATTTATTCATTTCATATTATATCTCAGTCTCAGTTGTTAATTATTGATTTATCATATCATTGTTTTCGGGCTAGTATCATGATATTGTGAGCCGTGAGAGAGAGACTGGAGAGATTGATGACTGAGTGAGGCCGAGGGCCTGATTATGAGTGACATTTATGGGATCGGGTTGCATGCCGCAGCGGTTATACTGATTTATGATAGCGCTTGGGCTGAAGGAGCCCCTCCGGAGTCTGCACCCCCCCCAGTGAGCGCGGTTGATATTATTGAGGGATGGATTTTTCATGGACACGGATCTCGTCCGAAGCATTTTATACCTGGAGATGGATCTTCTCCACGGGCTGGATTTGCCCTACTCGGTACTGAGTGACTAATGGTCAGTGATGTATATATTTCGGGATGGATCTTCCCTGGGCAGTTTGGTCCATATACAGTATCGAGCGATTGAGCATTTGAGTGTGTGAGCACATGAGGCTGTTAGCATGGTGCATCGCATACATCATGTGCATTGGTATGGTAGAAGTAGAGGAGTATATTTTTCATATCATTCAAATTTTATCCATTTTTCTGTTTTAAGATATCTATCGAACTTGAAAGCATGTCTATATTTCTACACTGTTATTTTCTGTATTGAACTGTGCCGGTTGAGTTCGTCACTACTTTCAGCCCATAGTTTGGGTTTGTTACTTACTGAGTTGGTTGTACTCACGCTACATCCTGCACCTCGTGTACAGATCCATATACTTTTGTTTACTGTGACTGCTGAGTGAAGACTCGAGATCTTGGAGACTATCGAGGTAGCTGCATGGCGTTCGCAGGCCTTGACTCTCCTTAATTTTCTTTATCTGTATTTTAGGTCTTAATTCCTCAGACATTGTAGTAGACTGTATCCTTGTATAAATGCTCATGTACTCGGTGACACCTCGATTTTTAGAAGGGATTCGTATTGCGTTGTGATTTTATTTCGATTTTTAAATGGTTTCTTAAATATTAACTGCTTCCATTTTATTTTCAAAGTTTTTACTTGGTAACCTAGTTGAGCAGTTGGCTTGCCTAGTTCCACGATAGGTGCCATCATGATGGTTAGTTTTGGGGTTGTGACAAGGTGGTATCAGAGCCTAGGTTACATAGGTCTCACGAGTCATGAGCAGGTTTAGTAGGGTCCTGCGGATCGGTACGGAGACGTCTATACTTATCTTTGAGAGGCTGCCAAACCCTTAGGAAACTTCACATTCTTGAATTCTTGTCGTGCGAATCTGTTGATTCTGGTAACTAAACTTCTGTTGTTCTATTCTCTCACAAATGGTGAGGAAGCGTACTACTGGGCAGGGTGGACAGCCACCAGTACCACCAGTCGGGGCCGCGAGAGGCCGAGGACGTGGTAGGGGCCGCGGTAGGGGCATAGGTTCATCTCGCACAACATCTAGGGTAGCACCTGCAGATACACCAGTTGCCCCAGTTCAGGAGCAGGTTCCAGTTGTGGATGAGCATGTGGGACCAACTCAGGCACCACCTGTGCCAATTATGATTTCAGGCCTTCAGGAGGCCTTAGCTCAGATTCTGACAGTTTGCACCGGCCTTGCTCAGGCGGTTTCAGCTTAGGCCGCACCTACTACTTCTCAGGCCGGGGGAGGTACTCATACCCCTGTTACCCATACTCCGGATCAGGTAGTACATGGACTTCAGATACCGGGGGCACTACCAGCCTAGCCGGTTGTAGCTGCTTAGGCCCATGTGGTTCCTGTTTTGTCTGATGATGAGCAGTGGAGATTGGAGAGGTTCGGGAGACCCCAGCCCCCATCTTTCAGTGGTACAGAGGCGGAGGATGCCCAGGGTTTCTTAGACAAGTGTCAGAGGATTCTCTGTACAACAGGTATTTTGGATACCAGTGGGGTCTCATTCACTACTTTTCAGTTCTCTGGGGCTGCCTTCAGTTGGTGGGAGGCTTATGAGAGGCGTAGGCCAGTCGGGGCAACACCCCTTACATGGAAGGAGTTCTCCGTTCTCTTCCTGGAGAAGTTCGTGCCTCAGTCCTGCAGAGAGAAGCTGCGCAGGCAGTTCGAGCAGCTTCGTCAGGGTGATATGTCTATGATGCAGTATGAGATGAGGTTTTCTGAGTTGGCTCGTCATGCAGTCTGGTTGGTTCCCACATATAGGGAGAGGATCAGGAGGTTCATTGATGGCCTCACATTTCAGTTGCGATTGCTTATGACTAGAGAGAGGGTGTCTGGTGCTACTTTCGATGAGGTTGTCGACCTTGCTCGTCAGATAGAGATGGTCCGTAGCCAGGAGCAGATTGAAAGGGAGGCTAAGAGGCCTCGGGGACAGGGTGGATTCAGCGGTGTTCCTTCTGGGTGTCAGTTCTACCACGGCAGGGGTCGTCTTTACAGGCATGCTCATACGACTCGCCCAGTTTACCGTGGTGCATCATCTGGCCATGGTTCACACAGTTATCAGCAGGGTCACTCATCTCTCAGTGCCTTTCCAGCTCAGAGTTCGTCCCGTGCTCCATCGGGTCAGGGCTCGTCTATGCCAGGTCCTTCTACCAGTTATCCCAGTGCTCGGGGATCCCTCCAGTCCCCACCACCAGCATCGGGGAGTTGCTATGAGTGTGGAGAGTTTGGCCATATCAGGAGATGTTGTCCCCACCTTATGGGAGGTCCGGCTCAACAGAGGAGTCAGACTACGACTTCAGCATCAGTTACTTCACCACCCGCTCAGCCAGCTCGGGGTGGGCCCCAGTCAAATAAAGGTCACCCTAGAGGGGGAGGTCGATCAAGTGGCAGTCATGACCGATTCTATGCTCTTCCTGCCAGACCAGATGCCATTTCTTCTGATGGAGTGATCAAAGGTATTGTCTCAGTCTGCCACAGGGATGCCTCTATATTATTTGGCCCTGGTCCCACTTATTCATACGTGTTATCGTATTTTACCCATTATCTGGATATGCCCCATGAGTTTCTAATTTCATCTGTTCATGTATCTACGCCGATAGGAGATACCATTGTTATGGACCGGGTATACCAGTCGTGTGTAGTGACTATTGGGGGATTGGAGACCAGAGTTGACCTCTTGTTACTTAGTATGGTTGATTTCGATGTGATCTTAGGTATGGACTGGTTGTCCCCATGTTATATTGTTCTGGATTACCATGCTAAGACCGTGACATTGGCGATGCCGGGGTTGACACAAATTGAGTGGCGAGCTTCTCTAGACTATGTTCCCAGTAGATTGATTTCATACTTGAAGGCTCAACGAATGGTTGAAAAGGGTTGTTTATCTTATTTGGCCTTTGTGAGGGATGTTAGTGCTTAGACCCCTATGATTGATTCTGTTCTGGTGGTACGAGATTTCCTGGATGTGTTTCCTGCAGACCAGCCGGGCATGCCACTTGACAGGGATATTGACTTTGGCATTGACTTGGTATCGGGCACTCAGCCCATTTCTATTCCTCCATACCGTATGGAACCAACTAAGTTGAAGGAGCTGAAGGAGCAGCTTCAGGAACTCCTTGATAAAGGGGTTTATTAGGCATAGTATGTCACCTTGGGGTGCACCTGTTCTGTTTGTGAATAAGAAGGATGGTACTATGAGAATTTGCATTGATTATAGGCAGTTGAACAAGGTCACAATCAAGAACAAGTATCCTTTGCCACGTATTGATGACCTGTTTGACCAGCTTTAGGGAGCGAGGGTGTTCTCCAAGATTGATTTGAGGTCTGGGTATCACTAGTTGAAGATTCAGGACTCGGATATACTTAAGACAGCTTTCAGGACTCGTTATGGTCATTATGAGTTCCTTGTGATGTCTTTTGGGTTGACCAATGCCCCAGTAGCGTTCATGCATCCGTTGAATAGTATATTTAAGCCTTATCTCGGCTCGTTTGTTATTATGTTCATTGACGATATCCTAGTGTACTCTCGTAGTCAGAAGAAACACACCCAGCATTTGAGGGTTGTGTTGCAGTAGTTGAGGGAGGAGAAGCTTTATTCCAAGTTCTCCAAGTATGAGTTTTGGCTTAGCTCAATGGCATTCTTGGGACACGTGGTGTACAGTGAGGGTATTCAGGTGGATCCAAAGAAGATAGAGGCGGTTCAAAGTTGGCCCAGACCATCCTCAGCTATGGAGATTAGGAATTTTCTTGGCTTGGCCAGTTATTATCGTCGTTTTGTGGAGGGTTTCTCATCTATTACATCGCCCTTAACCAAATTGACCCAAAAAGATGCTCCTTTTCGGTAGTCGGATGAGTGTGAGGAGAGCTTTCATAAGCTCAAGACTGCCTTGATCACAACTCCAGTTCTAGTTTTGCCTTCAGTTTCGGGCTCTTATACAGTGTATTGTGATGCTTCTTGGATTGACATTGGGTGTGTGTTGATGCAGGAGGGTAGAGTGATTGCTTATGCTTCATTCCAGTTGAATCCTCATGAGAAGAACTACCATATTCATGGTTTTGAGCTAGCCGCCATCGTTCATGCATTGAAGATTTGGAAGCATTACCTCTACGGTGTGTCTTGTGAGGTGTTTACGGATCATCGGAGCCTCCAGAACTTGTTCAAATAGAAGGATCTCAATCTGAGGCAACTGAGATGGTTGGAGATGCTAAAGGACTATGACATCACTATTCTGTATCATCCAGGGAAGGCCAATGTGGTGGCCGGCGCCTTGAGTAGGAAGGCAGTGAGTATGGGTAGTCTTGCTTTTCTTCCCATTGGAGAGAGACCTCTTGCAGTTGATGTTCAGGCTTTGGCCAACCGGTTCGTGATATTGGAGATTTCAGAGCCCAGTTGGGTCCTCGCTTGTGTGGTTTCTCGGTCTTCCTTATTTGATCGCATCAGAGAGCGCTAGTATGAAGATCCTCATTTTCTTGTCCTCAAAGATAGGGTTCAGCATGGTGATGCCAAAGATGTGACTATTGAGAATGATGTGGTATTGAGGATGCATGGTCAGATTTGTGTGCCCAATGTGGATGGTCTACGTGAGTTGATTCTTGAGGAGGCTCACAGTTCGCGGTATTCCATTCAACCGGGTGCCATAAAAATGTATCAGGACTTGAGGCAACACTATTAGTGGAGGAGGATGAAGAAGGACATAGTAGGGTTTGTAGCTCGATGCCTTAACTGTCAACAGGTAAAATATGAGCATCAGATACTGGGTGGCTTGCTTCAGATGATAGAGATTCCAGAGTGGAAGTGGGAGCGGATCACCATGGATTTCGTAGTTGGGCTCCCACGGACTTCGAGGAAGTTCGATGATATTTGGGTGATTGTGGATCGGCTGGCCAAGTCTGCGCACTTCATTCCAGTGGGCACCACTTATTCTTCAGAGTGGCTGGCTGAGAATTACATACGAGAGATTGTCCGCCTTCACGGTGTGCCGGTTTCCATCATTTCAGATAGAGGCACGCAGTTTACATCGTAGTTTTGGAGAGCCGTGCAACGAGAGTTGGGCACTCAGGTGGAGTTGAGTACATCATTTCACCCTCAGACGGATGGGCAGTTTGAGCGCACTATTCAAATATTGAAAGATATGCTATGTGCATGTGTCATTGATTTTGGGGGTTTATGGGACCAGTTTCTGCCACTCGCGGAGTTTGCTTACAGCAATAGTTATCAGTCGAGCATCCAGATGGCCCGGTATGAGGCTTTGTATGAGAGGTGGTGTAGATCTCCGGTGGGTTGGTTTGAGCTCGGTGAGGCTAGGCTGTTGGGTACAGACTTAGTTTAGGATGCATTGGACAAGGTTAACAATTACATGGGAGACTCTGCCGAAAATTTGCGAGTTAGTAAAATTTGGGGGATGGAGACATGCAAAAGAAGAGATAAGTTATGTTATGTGTTTGAGGGCAAATGATCCTAAGCAGGGGAGAATGTAACACCCTAGAAATATTTTGAAGTACTTCAACACTATCAAGAAGGTTGATGTGTGCGTAAGCACGATTAACAATAGCCAGTTGATACTAATATCGTACGTTGATGTGAAAGTTGGGCCTTTTGAAAATGTTTGGAGTGTAAGAAATTGGTTTTAAGGTTTATAAATATGGGTAAAAGAAATAATCTCAATTGAGATGGTGTTGTCGGGTTTATCTCAAATGTTGTAACGTGGGATCAACCGTGAGTATATGTGTAAAAGTAAAATCATCAATTTGGTTAGCTTAGAATAATTCTTAGCACGTTCGAGGATAAACGTTTGTTTAAGAGGTGGAGAATATAATGACCCGACTTGTTATTTTAATAATTAACACCCCGTTCAGTGACTTAAGGTCTCGAGCAGCTTCGCAATATGTATTATGACCGCGGGGTGTTGTCGAGTTTGATTTTTGGAAGATTCGGAATTAAACTAAAAGAACAATTCCAATTTTGAAGCTTTAAATGAAAAGAGTTTACCGGAGTTTGACTTTTGAACAAACGACTCCGGAATGAAAATTTTAAGATGGCAATAGCTTCGTATGGTGATTTCGGACTTAGGCGTGTGTCCGAAAAATATTTTGGAAGCCCGTAGCTAAATTAGGCTTGAAATGGCTAAAATAGAAATTTAAGTTTGGAAGTTTGACCGGGGATTTAACTTTTTGATATCGGGGTCGGAATCCGATTCTAGAAATTGGAATAGATTCGTTATGTCAATTATGACTTGTGTGCAAAATTTGAGGTCAATCAGACGTGATTCGATAGGTTTCGGCATCGAATGTAGAAGTTAGAATTTCTTAGTTTCATTAAACTTGAATTGGGGTATGATTCGTGGTTTTAACATTGTTTAATGTTATTTGAGGTTTCGACTAAGTTCGTAATATGTTTTGAGACTTGTTGGTCTGTTTGGACGGGGTCCCAAGGGGCTCGGGTGAGTTTCAGGGTGGTTTCAGACCATTTCTAGGCCAATTTTAGCTGCTGGTTTTGGCTACAGTAGTATGCTATGCGATAGCGGGTAAATGGATGCGATAGCAATGAGTAAAATGGGAAAAATTGGCATGTGCTTCGCGATCGCAGATGAGCTTTCACGATAGCGTAGTGGAAACTTCTATTGCACTAACCCGACTTTGGAAACTTATATCTCACAATCTATAAAGAATTTGGAGATAATCCAAACATGAAAGTTGTAGATCTTGGTGTCTAGTTTTCGTAAAGATAAACCATTTGTTATTTGCAGTTTTGTACAAAGAGTTATGACAATTATACTAGAGTCTATCCGGAAGAGTTGGAGAAGGTTGTTGGAAAAATTTATTCTTTGCGATCGCGAGAGAATGGCCGCGATCGCATAGAGTAAAAAATGCTAGAATAATTTTGTGCTTCGCGATCGCGAGAGTTTGGCTGCGAACGCATAGAGTAAATGACTAGGCAGCAGATTTAAGTTCTGAAAATGGGATTTCATCCCATTTTTCATTTTTTGAAGATTTGGAGCTCGGGGATATGCGATTTTCGGGAGATTTTCAAGGAAAACATCGGGGTAAGAGTTCTTAACTCAATTCCGGTTAAATTACTCGAATCTATTATTATTTATATTATTAAATTAGTATTTTGGGTTGAAAATGGTTAAAATTTTATAGACTTTAAATTGAAGATTTTGAGGTCGATTCGTTATCGAAATTTGATAAAATTGGTTTGGTTGAACTCGTATCAGAATGGGTGTTCAGATTTCATAAAGATTCTGCCGGTTTCTGACAGACGGGCCCCATGTTGACTTTTTAGAATAAATTTTCAAGTCAACATTTTATTATGTGGAATTATTTTCGATGAATTTTAATGAAGTTATACAATTAATTTGGATAGATTTGAGTTGTCTGGAGGTCAATTCAAGCAAAAAGGATATTTTGGAATATTGGCCTAACTTCAAAAAGATAAGTGTCTTGCCTAACCTCGAGTGGGGGAATTACCCCTTAGGCATCGAGTCTTATGTGCCATTTGTGAAATGTGAAAAGCCATGTACGTGAGGTGACGAGTACGTACTCGGGCTTATATGTGCAAAATTTATTGAGTTAAAGTCTTAGGCATATTGTGTAGTTAATTGAATAATTGTTGGCATGTATTTAATCATCTATTTGCCATGTCTCAAATCACATTTATTGAATTTATTTTTATATGACAATTTGATGTAATTATTACTTGTATATTTATGTGAATTCCGTGAGTTTGATGGTTTGATATTTCTTGGAATTTAATTTCATTATAAATTTTTTCTCTGCAAATAATTAATTAAGCAAGCTTAAGAAGAAGTGTTAATATAATTATTAAAATTAGGATTAATGAAGGCGTTGCCCTATGCTGATTATTTTCTATCTCTATTGATTGTTTTTGAGGTTTTATATACATTGTGTAGAGCCTTGGGCTATTTGTTGTGAAATTAATTGATTTTGTTATATCCTTGGAATTCGTTGTAGCCATTGGGCAAATTATGATATCAATTGATTTTGTTATGTTGCCATGTAAATTGTTGTGTTAATTGAGTTATTATTTTGAGAATATAAGGGTGGCATTTTACTGTTGATATTATGTGGGCATAAGGGAGGCATTTCCTTGTTATTATGTGTGTTGGGATATTGTCTGGACGGAGCGATAAGGGTGGCTATAGGAGCGATAGGGGTGGCTATTGATGTTGTCAGGGCGGAGGGATAAAGGAGGCTATTATAGGAGTGATAAGGGTAGTTATAGGAGAGATACATGTGGCTATTGTCAGGGATGATATGTGATGATGTGGAGTTGTTGCGTTGGTGATTTTTATGTGATGTTCTGATTTTTCTTGTGTTTATTTTTATATCTTGTTCCATTGGTCTTGTTGTTGGTAAATTGGTAATAGTCTGATTTGTGTTGGAATTGGGGTTTGTGGCCATTGCCATGCGGATTATGATATGAAAATTGGACATGAGGTGTCATGAGTAAATAATGATGATATTGGCACTTGAATTGTCCGTGCAGTTGTGATAAGAAATGAGGGCACGAGGTACCGGAAAAAATATGATGGTTTTATTATTGGCACGTGAACTGTCCGTACAGCTGTAATATAAAAATTGGGCACGAGGTACCGGGAAAATATGATGATTTAATTGTAGGCACGAAGTGTCATAGAAATATGAAAGTGGGCTGAGACCCGTGTTTACAAAAAATATGAAAATGGGTTGAGACCCGTATTTGTATGATTATGAAATGAGGTGTCACGTGGTAATTTTTTTATTGAAAGAATTATATTCAAAATATTTATTTGGAAGGATTGTTATTCAAAAAGATTTATTTGAATGAATTATATTCAAAAGATATTTATTTGAAGAAATTATATTTGAAAGATATTTATTCGGAAGAATTATATGTGAAAGATATTTAATTGAAGGACTTGATTTAATTGGGTGTACTTATATTTATTAATTGTTGAGCGATATTAATAGTGTTCTTATTGCCCTGCTATGTATATCACCGGTTGATTTCTGTTGCCCTTATTGTTATTTGTTTCCTATTATTTTGTATATCTTATTGCACAGGTTATTAGACTGGTGACTGTCTTGACTGTACGTCGTCTCTACTCCACCGAGGTTAGTCTTGAAACTTACTGGGTACCGACCGTGGTGTACTCATACTACACTTCAGCATATTTTTGTGCAGAGCCAGGTATTAGAGATATCAGACTCGGACAGAGTTAGAGTGGGATCGCAAAGATTCAAGGTAGAGCTTCTTGGTCGTCGCACTTTCTTGAAGTCTTTCCATTTTATTGTACTGTTATTTATTATTCAAACAATATTGAGTATTCTATCCTTGAGATCATTTCATGTATTCTGTTAGAGTTCGTGACTCAGTATTACCAGTCTTGGAAGGTTGTTTGTAATATTTCCGATGTTGGTTTCAACATTAATATTTAATCAAAAAAACAAATTGGCTTGAATTGTAATCATAATCGGCTTACTTAGTCTTAGAGACTAAGTGCCATCACGATGCATGTGGTGAAATTTTGGGTCGTGACATCCGCTTGAGTGATTTGCAAATCGAAAGATGGCCCATCAAAATTTAGTTCTTTGGTGGGTATACCTCTGGTAACCCTCTTCTGGGTTGTTGAATCAGCCATTAAAGAGAAAAATTCAAGTTTTCTAGTGAAAACTAAAAAATGATGAATATTTTAAAAATATATATTAAAGAGAAAAAGAATAAGCTTTAACCGGCCAAAAGCTAAAAACTTTAACACTTACCACAACTTTTTGGAGCAAAATAATTGAAAATTGAGGAAGACAATATCGCTGATAAAGGAGAATTGTTCCTCAAACCTTCTAGAGTAACACCAAAACAACTCCTAACAACACATCCACAACCCAACAAAGCACCACAATGTATGTATCAATAACACTAATCTCAGCATTACAAGTACTGCATTAGCATAATGATATCAGGACATGAAACACATCTTACGTATGTCCATCACTACATCCCTGGTCTTAAAAGTTGTTCATAATTAATTCCAGTATTATCAATTAACCTCATATTAACCAAAACCTCATTTTGAATTTTCACAACACTGACAACAGGATATGAGGCATGAATACCTCATAATTATTTACCCGAATTCACAAGTCACATTTAATGCCACCTGGGTAGCCACCTTATAGGCTAAAACTCAATGTCTACAGCATAATTATGGAGCACAAAAAAATATACAAGGATGATCAAATAAGCCTAAACTCCGAATAAAAAATGCGAGGATCTCGTCCTCAACTCCGAATCACAAGTATTTTGCACATTATGCCAACTGAAATTATCCATTTCCTTCTTTCTTCTTTTCAATATATTTCGTAAATAGTTTTCACAACGCATAATGAACCCTCATACCGGTAGGTCATAAAATTCATAAAATTGGAATTAATTATTTCGAAATCACATAAAAATCCACTATAGTGAATAATAAAAATTACTTTTGGACTTATAGCCCTCAATATTATGCAAAAATAAAAATGATAGACTCGGACTATCATAATCAAATTTCCTAGCATGGATAACATATAAGTGGGTCACAAAGTTCCGAAGCTCGCCCATAAGCGGAGCATAATAGGAGGACTCGCCTTAAAATTCAGAACCGAATCAAATTAAGGAATATATCCTTTTATAACAGATCAGGATCATACATGTAACTACGCCATCTTGTATATCGGCCTCAGCCAATTCATAACAATTATAACAATGGGTCGGGTCTCCACCTCTTAGGCTCCCTCTACCTGCCTATCCTCCACCCCTAACTGGTTATGCACGTGGAGTATTAACTGGAATAAAGCTTGTAGCCGGAGTATTCGGATAAAATCTACCTCTCCCAACTCTGGGACAATCTCTCATGATGTGCCTAGTATCAGCACACTGATGACAACCTCTTTGCAGGTTTCGATGCTCATACTGAGTCTGTGCCAAATAACTAGAATAACTGTTATAGGAACCCTGTATCGGTGGTGCATTAAAAGAACTTACTGTAGCACCCCGAGTATTGTGACCCCGCTGATACTGAAATGTAGAATTATTAAGGACGCGGGAATACCGCAAGCCCCATCATCATCCCATACAAATCTCACCTCTTAATCATATATAAGTTTCGGAGAACCTTTCAATACCACATAAATACATCTCGGGTCAAAACTGATATAACACATGACCTCGCAATCTGATCGTTGATAGTGGACTCCCCTCATTTGACGCGAAGCCATAGGACACAGTCCGATGATCCACTATACTAACCTTCACCGCTCGTACGTCACCAGTCATAAGACATATCAAGCCATTTATTAGGCGCATGTCATCCTCGTGACAGACAAAGTTGCTTCCTCGAGTGCCTTGACTGCTAGTATGTATCTTTCACTAAATTTAAATCTCATACGAACTACATAATCTTTAATGCCATCAACTATCTTCAGATCTACATCCACCTCGTGACCCTACCACGACTGTGACGATTTGGCAACTAATTAAACCTTCTTAAGTGTGATGACCCAAAAGGTCATCTTATATTTTAGAACATGAATCTATACTCTTAAGCCTTAAAAATCTCATTTTGATCCTCCTCAATTTGCGTGCGTAGTCCGAGCAGGTTTCTGTAAAGTTTTTATGTTGAAAACTGATGAAAATAAGAATTTTTGCCTTAAAAGTTGATTTTAGTTGACTTCGGTGAACATTTTTTGTAAACGGGCCCGGATCCATGCTTTGATGGTCCCGGTAGGTCCGTATCGAATTATGGGACCTAGGCGTATGCCCGGAATCGAATTCGGAGGTCCCTAGCTCAAGTTATGAATTTTTGAAGAAAATTAAAAGTCTGAAAATTAATTATTTTTAAGAATTGATTTATATTTGGGATTGTTAGTACCGGGTCCGTATTTTGGTTCCGAAGCCCGGTATAGGTTCATTATGATATTTAAGACATGTCTGTGAAATTTGGTGAGAAATGGAGTTGATTTGACGTGATTCAGACGTCCAGTTGAGAAATTAGAAGTTTTAAAGTGTTCTTGAGAATTTCATTTGATTTGGTGCGAAATTTAGAGTTCTAGGTGTTATTTTGGCAATTTGATCATGCGAGCAAGTTCGTATGATATTTTTGGACTTGTGTGCATGTTTGGTTTGGAGCCCCGAGGGCTCGGGTGAGTTTCGAATAGGCCACGGGATGTTTTGGACTTGGGAAAATCTAGTTTCTGCAGATTCTGGTGTCTGTCATATCCTTCTTCGGGTTCGCGAAGGTCCTCTCGCGAACGCGAAGAGTAATCTGATGAGGCTGAGACTTCTTCTTCGCGAACGTGAAGGCCTGGTCGTGAACGCGAAGTGATGGGGGATTTACCCTTCGCGAACGCGACCGGCTCAACGCGAACGCGAAGCATGTGGAGACTTGGGGGGGGGGGGGGGGAGTAACCATCGCGAACGCGAGCTGGGTCTCGCGAACACGAAGGCTTGGCAGTCTGAACCCTTCGCGAACGCGACAGTGGCCTAGCGAACACGATGCACAATGTCGCCCAGCACTTAACAGAACTTAAAACAGGATTTTTGCCAAAAAACTCATTTTTCTCAAAAACCAAACGGTGAGGGGCGATTTTTCAAGAGTCATTCCTTCCCCAAATTGTTGGTAAGTGATTCTAAACCATTTTCTTTCAATTACCCATTACATTTCTTGAATTTTCAACCTAAAATCTAGAGTTTTCATGGTAGAATTAGGGGTTAGGGTAGAAAATAGGGATTTCGGGAATTTGGGGATTTAGACCTCAATTTGAGGTCGGATTCCAAAACTAATTACATATTCGGGCTCGGGGGTGAATGGGCAAAAAGATTTTCGTCCGAACCTCGGGGTTTGACCAAGCAGGCCCGGGGTCGATTTTTCGACTTTTTGGAGGAAAATTTGGGAAATTTAATTTATTCAATATAATTGATTCCTTTAGCAATATTTGATATTATTGAGTCATTTTTTGAATAGATACGAGTGGTTTGGAGGTGAATTCAAAAGGAAAAGCTGTGATTGAGAATTAAGTGGCCTTCAGAGCGAGATAAGTGTTGTGTCTAACCCTGACTTGAGGGAATTAGGAACCTTAGATTATTTGCTAAGTGAAATTCATGTGAGCGGCGTATATGTGAGGTGACGAGTACCTATGCGCCTCTAATTTACCTTTTTTTCCATGTTTCTCTATTTTTATGATATTGTCTCATTCCTATGCCAAATTGCTATGTGTTATACTAGTGTTGTTCAAATTATCATTCTTATCATGTTTACGGAATTTTCTGGTGATAATTGAGTTTTTATTTCAAAGTTAAGATTAATATTATGGAACTAAATGTTGAAGTAAGGTTTGTACTTGTTATTCTCTCTCCCTATTATTATTTATGCATTGCATTATGGTAAGGGAGAGTGTTAATGCACGAAGGATGATGTCGTGCCGTATTGTGAGTATTAATACACGAAGGGTGATGCCGTGCCATATTGTGAGTGTTAATGCATGAAGGGCGATGTCGTGCCATATTATGAGTGTTAATGAACGAAGGGTGATGTCGTGCCATATTGTGAGTGTTAATGCACGAAGGGTGATGCCGTGCCATGATATGAGAGTAAAAGCACAAAGGGTGATGCCGTGCGGTTTCTATTAATTTTATGGTGAGATTGAGAGTAAAAGCACGAAGGGTGATGCCATGCATTTTTCTTTACTGTATTCACTATTCCTGTTGATTCATGGTATATTGACTGCTCCGGTGATCATTCTGTTGTAGTTCTTTATCTTGTATTCCCCTTAGTATGTCTCCCCTCCCGACATTTCCGGTTTAGTTCTTCATTCCAGTTATTTGCGTATACACTGTTAAATTGTACAGGTTGATTGTAGGTTCCTTGCCTTAGCCTCGTCACTTCTTCGTCGAGGTTAGGCTCGACACTTACCAGTACATGGGGTCGGTTGTACTGATGCTACACTCTGCACTTTCTGTGCAGATTTTGATACAGGCGCAGGTTGATCGAGATTTGCTATTGGTCCGCTGTCCAGAGACTCAAGGTAGATCTGTCGGCGTTCTCAGACCTTGAAGTCCCCGTCTATCTTTTTATGTCCTACTGTTTTCTTTCATTCAGACAGTTGTATTTCTTTCAGACTATTACTTGTAGTAAGTTCTAGAATGCTCGTGAATTGTGACTCTAGATCCGGGTGGTGGTAGTTAATACAGATTTATGATATTCTGCATTTGTTATATTTCATCGTAGTTAATTATTGCTGATTACTGAATGGAAATAAGGAATTGATAAATGATTCTCTAACGTTGGCTTGCCTAGTAAGTGAAATGTTAGGCGCCATCACAATCCCGTTGGTGGAAAATTTCGGATTGTGACATTAAGATTGTACTTATCAACCAGATGTCAGAACCTGCTGCACCCCAATGTGCACAACTGAATGATCTCTCAATATTTCCACATTTTCTATCTAGAAGTCACGTGGCTAGCTCCCTTATAACCCCTCAGTAGTATCACGAACCGTTGGCGCGTAGTCGATATCGAGTGCACAATTTCATACACGAGTGGATGAAAAAGAACATAAGATATATGCTTCAAGCTCAATAAATGCCGCACGATAAGGAATGAAAGAAGTGAAAATTTCCTAACTGTTATGTAGCCTCTCGAAGATAAGTACAGACATCTTCGTACCGATCCACAAGACTCTACTAGACTCGTAGAACCTATGAACCTAGAGCTCTGATACCAACTTGTCACGACCCAAAATTCCACCACAGGCGTCGTGATGGCACTTAGTCTCTAATACTAAGTAAGCCGATTATGATTACAATTCAAGCTAAATTATTTTTGATTAAATACTATTGTTGAAACCAAGAGCGAAAATATTACAAACAACTTCCCAAGACTGGTAATACTGAGTCACGAACTCTAACTGAATACATGAAATGATCTCAAGGATAGAATACTCAATATTATTTGAATAATAAATAACAGTACAATAAAATGGAAAGACTACAAGAAACTGCGATGACCAAGTAGCTCTACCTTGAATCTTTGCGATCCCACTCTAACTCTGTCCGAGTCCGATATCTCCAATACCTGGCTTTGCACAAAAATGTGCAGAAGTGTAGTATGAGTACACCACGGTCAGTACCCAGTAAGTATCAAGACTAACCTCAGTGGAGTAGAGACGAGATACAATCAAGACACTCACTAGTCTAATAACATGTGCAATAAGATATACAAAATAATAGAAAACAAATAACAATAAGGGCAACACAAATCAACCGGTGATATACATAGCAAGGCAACAAGAACACCATTAATATCGTTCAACAATTAATAAATATAAGTACACCCAATTAAATCAATTCCTTCAATTAAATAACTTTCATACATAATTCTTCCGAATAAATCTCTTTCAAATATAATTTCTTCAAATAAATATCTTTCGAATATAATTCATTCAAATAAATCTTTTTGAATAAAAATCCTTCCAAATAAATATTTTTAATATAATTATTTTAATTAAAAAGTCACCATGTGACACCTCATTTTATAATCATAAAAATACGGGTCTCAACCCATTTTTATATTTTTCGTAAATACGGATCTCAGTCCACTTTCATATTTTCTCGGCACTTCTTGCCCATAATTAAATCATCATATTTTCTCGGTACCTCGTGCCCACTTTTCATATCACAGCTGCACGGACAGTTCACGTGCCAATAATAAAACCATCATATTTTTTCCGGCATCTCGTGCCCTCATTTCATATCACAACTGCACGGATAATTCACGTGCTAATAATATCATTATTTACTCACGGCACCTCGTGCCCATATTTCATATCATAATCCGCAAGGCAATGGCCACAGACCCCAATTTCAACATAAATCAAACTATTACCAATTTACCAACAACAAGACCGATGGAACAAGATATAAAAATAAATACAAGGAAAAATCAGAACATCACATAAAAAATTACCAACGCAACAACTCCACATCATCACATATCATCCCTGACAAATAGCCACCCTTATCTCTCCTATAGCCACCCTTATCACTCCTATAATAGCGTTCCTCATCCCGACGCCCTGAAAACATCAATAGCTACCCTTATCGCTCCTATAGCCACCCTTATCGCTCCGCCTAAACAATATCCCAACACACATAACAACAGTGAAATGCCTCCCTTATGCCCATATAATATCAACAGTGAAATGCCACCCTTATATCCTCAAAATAATAACTTAATTAACACAACAATTTATATGGCAACGTACCAAAATCAATTCATATCACAATTTTCCCAATGGCCACAACCAATTCCAAGGATATAACAAAATCAATTAATTTCACAACAAATAGCCCAAGGCTCCGCACAATGTATATAAAATCTCAAAAATAATCAACAAAGATAGAAAATAATCAGCATAGGGAAACACCTTCATTAATCCAAATATAGATAATTATATTAAGACTTCTTCTTCAACTTGCTTAATTAATTATTTGCATAGGGAAATTTCATAATGAAATTAAATTCAAAAAAATATCAAACCATCAAACTCACGTAATTCACATAAATATACAAGTAATAATTACATTAAATTATCATATAAAAACAAATTCAATAAATGTGATTTGAGGTATGAAAAATAGATGATTAAATATATGACAAAAATTATCCAATTTACTACACAATATATCTAAGATTTTAACTCAATAAATTTTGCACATATAAGCCCGAGTACGTACTCGTCACCTCGCGTACACGGCTTTTCACATTTCACAAATGGCACATATGAATCTATGTCTAAGGGGTAATTCCCCCACTCGAAGTTAGGCAAGACACTTACCTTTTTGAAGTTAGGCCGATATTCCAAAATAGCCTTCTTGCTTGAATTGACCTCTGAACAACTCAAATCTATCCAAATTAATTGTATAACTTCATTAAAATTCATCGAAAATAATTCCGGATAATAAAATGTCGACTTGAAAATTTATTCTAAAAAGTCAACATAGGGCCCGCCTCTCGTAACCCGACGGAATCTTTACGAAATCCGAACACCCAAAAAACGCCTCTCTCCGAGCTCCAAATCCTCAAAAAATTGAAAAATGGGATGAAGTCCCATTTTTAGAACTTAAATCTGTTGCCCAGTCATTTACTCTATGCGATCGCGGATAAACTCCGACGATTGTGAAGCACAAAATTATTCTAGCATTTTTTACTCTATGAGATCGCGACCATTCTCCCGCGATCGCGAAGAACAAATTTTTCCAACAACCTTCTCCAATCCTTCCGTATAGCCTCTAGTATAATGGTTATAACTCTTTGTACAAAACTGCAAATAATAAATGGTTTATCTTTCTGAAAACTAGACACCAAGATCTACAATTTTTATGTTTTGGTCATCTCCATATTTCTTTATAAATTACGAGATATAAGCTTCCAAAGTCGGGTCAGTGCAGCAGAAGTTTTCTCTACGCGATCGCGAAAGCTCATCCGCGATCGCGAAGCACATGCCAATTTTTCCCATTTTACTCATTGATATCACGTCCATTTACCCGCTATCGCATAGCATACTGCTGTAGCCAAAAACCAGCAGCTACAAATAACCTAGAAATGGTCCGAAACTACCCTGAAACTCACCCGAGCCCCTCGGGACCCCGTCCAAATATACCAACAAGTCTCAAAACATATTACGGACTTAGTCAAAATCTCAAATAACATTAAACAACATTAAAACCACGAATCATAACCCAATTCAAGTTTAATGAAACTAAGAAATTCCAACTTCTACGTTCGATGCCGAAACCTATCGAATCAAGTCCGATTGACCTCAAATTTTGCACACAAGTCGTAATTGACATAACAAATATATTTTAATTTCTAGAATCGGATTCTGACCCCCGATATCAAAAAGTCAACTCCCCGATCAAACTTTCAAACTTAAATTTCTATTTGAGCCATTTCAAGTCTAATTTAGCTACGGGCATCCAAAATATTTTTCGGACACATGCCTAAGTCCAAATTCACCATACGAAACTATTGACATCATAAAAATTCTATTCTATAGTCGTTTACTCAAAAGTCAAACTCTAATCAACTCTTTTCATTTCAAGCTTCAAAATGAGAATTGTTCTTTTAATTTAATTTCGAATCTTCCAAAAATCAAACTCGACCACACCCTGCAGTCGTAATACATATTGCGAAACTGCTCGAGATCTTAAGTCACTGAACGGAACGTTAGTTTTTAAAATGACAAGTCGGGTCGTTACAGCGGAACCAGTATTTGCAAGTTCATTAGTAACCACTGAAGCCGAAAAGAGAACAAAAATACACAATGACCCTATGAAACAAGGTCAGGTTGAGAAATCTTCGAAAAACTCAACACTTCCTGATGTGGAAAAGAGAAGAAAACTCATGGGTGATGCTTCAGGGAGTAAGGAAAAAGAGGTCGCTAAAGGAACTAGCTCGGAAACACAGAACGACAAGGTAATTGTAGATGTATTTATATATATATTCGAGTCCTCATACATTGATTATTAGCTTGTACAATGGTTATATCTTCTTATATTTGATGTATTTATATGTATTCGATATGTCCTACACTTGTTGTTACTTTTTACAGTGATTTTGAAATGTTGTAGTTAGATGAATTTATATGTATTTTAGTTCATTCAACAATATTTTTAAATACACCAGTTGTTCTGTAATTAGTTATGTATTCACCCTAAATGTATTCATATGTATTCTCAAGACAACCGTATTCTGCTGTATTTAACTGTGTTAATCTACTTTTTTAGAGATTGTGGGTTGTATGTCAGGGCATACGCAGAGTATTTGAGCACTTATGGATTGGTTCCACAAAGAACCTTTGATGCCAATTTACTCCGTCAAAGATATGCTGCCCTCCTTTGGAACTATGCTATACGGAAGATAGACGTTGATGCCATAAACGACAATGAAGCACCCGCAAAGATTGTTAGGCAAATCATAGATTCAGATACTTCTGTGACGATAGTTTTAAAATAATTTTCTGTAAATCGGATTTTATTTGCAGCTTATTACTGAATACATCATGGTTTTACTCAACATTTGTTATTTTTGAATACATGAATGTATTTTGTCTTTAAGGTGTTAATGAATGAAACCATAACAATCTTTAAGTTATGCTATTAATTCATATATTATGTTGTATTTATGTATTAATAATCATCCACATATTTCTATTATGTATTTATATAGCTGTATTATGCTGATACATATCCCTGCTATAATCAACATAATTTAATGATTTTAAATCCCTGTTATAATGCACCTATATTCTGCAATATTTGAATGATAGACAAGTAGTGTATTCAATTGTATTTTACTGTATTTATTTAATTTTAATGATAGACAATGTTGTATTCAATGGTTGTATAAATGTCCTCATATATACATATCCTGTTATATTCAGCATAATTCAATTGCATACAGATACAAAAATATCATTCAAGCTATATTAAAAAGTCAAAACACCATATTTAATGTTAATCTAACGTGTATGTATTTTTGTTTTACTGTATTTCTGTGTATTTAAATGATAGACAATGTTGTATTCATTATATTTTATTGTATTTATTATATTTTTAGACTTAGCTATTTTCAGTGACTATATTCTATTTTTATTTCCTAACGTTTGTATTCTACTGTATTTATGTATTAGTATAATCTTCCACATAGTTTTATTTCAAGCTATATTAAAAAGTCAAAACACCATATTTTATGTTAACCTAACTTGTATGTATTTTTGTTTTACTGAATTTCAGTGCATTTAAATGACAGACAGTGTTGTATTAACTGCATATTTTTGTTTTACTGTATTTCAGTATATTTAAATGATAGGCAGTGTTGTATTCATTATGTTTTAATCATTGTATTTTACTGTATTTATTATATTTTCAGACTTAGCTATGTTCAGTGATTATATTCTATTTTTTATTTCCAAACATTTGTATTCTACTGTATTTATGTATTAGTATAATCTTCCACATAGTTGTATTATTTTTTTAGTAGTATTTTTGGAATTAAATTACATATGTGTTCAATATTTTGGTTAAACTTGCCATCTATTTATGTGGTTACACGTATCACTTCCAAGCAGAATCTCAAACAGTATCAGTGGAAAAAAATTATCAAACAATACTAGAGAAAAAAAGGAGTGAAACTCTGAAGGTGGCTCTGTTTTTTTTGTGTTCGACATTTGCAGAATCTTCTCATAAATTAAATTGCTAATGTTGCGTGTTTTAATGGTGTTTGTTGAGTTATATTAGGAGTGTATCACGTTAATTGATCCACTTTCTATTTTTAAACAGTTGGAGGGACCTTTTTTTTTTACGTTAATTTTCGTTACTGTATTCGAAATACATAGCGTGAATACACCTGAATACATAAACGTACAACTGTGTTTCCTGTTTTTCAGCCAAGTTTTCCTACTATATTCATGAATACAATAGATTGAATACATCGAATACTTGACCATAACAACTGAAAAGATAGCTATAGGAAATAATTAAGTATATGGTAACTATAGGAAGGTAATAGCCACTAAACAATAGTCATTTCTGAAAATTCCTCTATATATATATTTTCTATGGCCCATTAAATTGCCAGGCCTATATTATAAGAACTTTCGTGTTATATTTTGAAAAATAAATAAGTTAGTGTTGTACATGAGCCAATGTGCGGTTACGATTAACTCCAGTGTAAGGCTCCACTAAGATTCAATACAATATTTGATAAGAGCCTTGTGTACATCTAAATAGTAGTAATATAAATGACTCTTTGCCACCACCTAAAAATCAGCAGCCCCACCACTACCTGAAGTAAATTTTGAAGACCAAATTCCAAAGGTGAGCCCTCGCAACGCATATTTATTTGATGGAATAATGGTCGATGTTGATGACTTGGATGGCAATAAAGAACCACCTCTACTGGTAGCCAATCTTGAAGAACAACAAGTGGGACCAAAAGATTTGGTGGGTAATGAAGAATGATTGACAACCTTGAAGCACCACAAGGGCGATCAAATGAAGAATGGTGCAGGGCTTGCAGGCCAGAGAAGAAGTCGGTGTGCATACCTATTTGTAAATTTCGACCCTTCATTCCTAGTGATAACATATAGGAGACAAACATTGATTGCGTGGCTCTGAAAGTATCAAGGGAATCAATACAAATGACAACTTCTGAATGAATGAGCTTATGAGACAAATATCATTACAGCAGATCCCATTGGGGGTTGTGCAAGATTGATGTCACCACCCAAATTTTCATCCGTAGGATGTCGTGATAATACCTAATTACTAAGACTAGGTAAACCTAATATTTACTGAATTAAATGACAAAATTTGACCAGAAACAACTATTAAGAATGTAACTGAAATTTCTATAGTAAACCAATAATCCCGAGTGCAATACAATATCCAAAATCGGTAGTACAAATCTTAAGCTCAACTGAGTTTACTAGGAAAAATTTTCTAAATATAATTGTTCCGGAATAGAAATAGACAATATAAGTACAATATCAGAAGGTAACTCTGAGACCTGCGAACACGACGACAGGTATACCTCGGGTCTCCACAACAAAACCCGAACAACTAGCTAGTGATCAACCAACTCCGAAGTACCTGGATCTGCACAAAAATGTGCAGAAAGCGTAGCATGAGTACACCACAACAGTACCCAGTAAGTATCAAGACTAACCTCGGTGGAATAGTGTAACGACCTGATCGGTCGTTTTGAGATCTAGCATGTCATTCGGCAGTTTGAGGTCATGAGTAGCTTTACTTTGGGTATTACGACTTGTACGCGTGGTCAGAATTTAATTTCGGGGAGTTCAGAGTCGATTTGGAAAGCAAATTCTAATTTTGGAAGCCTTAAGTTCGAGGAATTTACTAAAGTATAATTTTTGAGTAAACGACCTCGGAATCAGTATTTGAAGGTTCCAACAGGTCCGTATGATAATTTTGGACTTAGGCGTATGACCGGAGCGGGTTTTGGATGACCCAGAGCGTTCCGGCGCCTATTATTGAAGTTGGCATTTTGGAAAAATTTCATACATTTGGATTGAAGTGTATTTCAATGTTATCGATGTTCGTTTGGGATTCGGAGTCTGGGAATAGCTCCGTATGATGATTCTGGTGTTGGGAGCACGTCCGGAAGTGGATTTGGAGATCCGTAGGTTATTTTGGGGTCATTTGGGCGAAAGTTGGAAATTTGGATAATTCTAAGAAATTTGACCGGGAGTGGACTTTTTGATATCGGGGTCGGATTCCGATTACGAAAGTTGGAGTAGGTCCGTAATGTCAATTATGACTTGTGTGCAAAATTTAAGGTCAATCAGACGTGATTTGATAGGTTTCGGCATCGATTGTAGAAGTTTGGAATTTCAAAATTCCTTAAGTTTGAATTGGAGGATGATTCGTATTTCAATACTGTTTGATGTGATTTGAGGCCTCGAACAGGTTCATGTTATGTATTGGGACTGGTTGGTACGATTGGACGGGGTCCCGAGGGCCTCGGGTGTGATTCGGGTTGGTTCCGGACCAAGTTTGTTTGTTTTGATGATGTGGTTGCTAGTTCTGGTGTTGTTCTTCACGTTTGCGAGGATCCTTTCGTGTTCGCGCGGAAGGATTTTGCTGGTGGGACTCTGTTCTTCGCGTTCGCGAAAAAGGAATTTCTATTGTCCGTCATCTGACTTTAGAAGCTGATATCTAATAATCTATAACGAATTTGGAGATGATCCAAAAATAAATATTGTAGTCCTTTATGTCTAGTTTTGAGAAAGGTAAACCATTAGTCATTTGAAGTTATGTACAAAAAGATATGGTGGATACACTACAGGCTGTATTGGAAGAGTTTGAAAATCTCTGATGCACAGGGCTGACTTTGGAATTTTATATCTCGCAATCTACAAAGAATTGAGATATGATCAACATATAACAGTTATAGTCCTTGATGTCTAGTTTCGATAAAGTAAAACCATTTATGATTTGGAGTTTTGTACAAATGGTTATGACCATTATACTAGAGGCTGTCTGAGAAGAGTTTAAAATTGGCTTTTGGGAATTTTGTTCATCGCGAACGTGATGGGGGGCTCACGAATGTGAAGAAAGGAGTCAGGGCAGTGTTATAAGTCCTCTATTTCGGACCTTTTGAGCCATTATTTCGTATTTTCAGTTGGGAACCTCGGGATTTAACGATTTTGGAGAGGAATTTCACCACAAAACTTGGGGTAAGCATTCTTGACTCATTTGTCATTATATTTCATGGATTAATCTTCATTTTCGGTGTTAGATTATGGATTTTTCAAGAAGAAATTGGAAGAAATTTCTATAATTTCACAAAATGAATTTTCAAGTTTTGAATACCGATTCAGAGTCGGATTTGAATGAATTTAGTATGGTTGGACTCGTAATTGAATGTCTTATCGGATTTTGTGAGTTTCATCAAGTTCCGAGACGTGGGCCCCACTGCCAACCTTTCGAGCGGAGTTGAGAATTTTTATAAATTGTTAAATTTCAAGCATTGGAGTATACATTTTGATTGGTTTACACATTGTTTGCATAGTTTTGGATTGATAAGCATCGCTTTGAGGTGTTAGAGTGTCGTTGGAGCTGGCTATGAAATTTCGGAGCGAGGTAAGTCTCTTGTCTAACCTTATAAGAGAAAATTTATCCCATAAGTGATTTAAATTAATAATTGTTGCTAATTGTGGGGGCTACGTACGCACGAAGTGACGAGAGTCCATGCGTAGCTACTAATATTGCTAAAGTCCGGGTACTTTTGGACTCAAATCATGAATTACTTGTGATAATTGTATCCTTATTTAATTAAAGCAATAGAATTATGTTGCAAATTGTTAGAGGAAATGGTAAAAGATTGAAATCTCACAGACTTGAAATTTTTGTTCAGAATATTTAACTGTTGTAGACATGTGTGTGTGTGTGTGTGTGTGTGTGTGTGTGTATATATATATATATATATATATATATATATATATATATATATATATATATATATATATATATATATATATATTTTTTCACATTCCGGAGGATCATAAGAAAATGTCCTCCTTTCTTGTGGAGCAGGCCGAATGCCTCGGCAGTATAGATGCATCTATGGATCGTACCGCACGTCTCTCGGCAGTGTACACGTCACTCTGGATCGGTCCGTATGACCTCGGCAGAAATCGTGCCTAATAATAATAATTACACTATACTTTGATTTTTTATTGTAGCTTGTGAAACTAATTGATAAATTAAAAATTATTAGAATTGAAAGAATTAATTATCTCTGCTTGTTAAGGAAATTATGGGTATTCCTACAAATAATGTCGATTAAAAATATTCTATTATAATATTATTGACCCTTAGTGAGTGTCAAAGTCGACCTCTCGTCACTACTTCTTCG
Source organism: Nicotiana tabacum (assembly GCF_000715075.1). Classification (NCBI taxonomy): domain Eukaryota; kingdom Viridiplantae; phylum Streptophyta; class Magnoliopsida; order Solanales; family Solanaceae; genus Nicotiana; species Nicotiana tabacum. Next base: position 29,575,455 of record NC_134093.1, read on the forward strand.
ATATTAGGCTTGATAATTACTGGGTAGACGTTATTTTCGTACTCATGATACACTTGATGCACATTTTTATTGTGCAGGTACAAATATGTCTAGCGGCCTTGTGGGTGCAGAGATGTGGTTAAAATGCGGGGACTTATGTGAGCTGCATTCTATATTACGATCCACAGCCAACAGAGTCTTCTTCAGAGTTATTTATATTTTTTCTGTCTAATTTGTATTCCGGACAGATGCTGTTATTTTATTTCAACTCCCTATTAAATGCTAATGCACTTGTGACACTAAGTTTTGGGAGTGGTTATGGATTGTTTAGAAATTTAATTGCTAAAATATTTATCACTTACTCTATGAGTTCTATCTTTACTATTTAATTGAAGAATGTTAATTTCAAAAATACTAAAATGGGTAATTACGTTAATTAATTATGGTTGGCTTGCGTGACAGCGGTGTTAGGCGCCATCATGACCTTTAATGGAGTTTGGGTCGTGACAACATGGTATCAAAGCACTAGGTTCACGTAGGTCTCACTAGTAATGAGCAAGTCTAGTAGAGTTTTACGGATCGGTACGAAGACGTATGTACTTATCTTCAAGAGGCTACAGGGCTGTTAGGAGCATTTCCCTTCTTGATTGTTTTATCGTGCGATTTGATTCCATTAAGGCTTATGCCTTTATTTCCTTCCTACGCATTCTTACACGATGTTGAGCGCTCGTGTCTATTGGGCATTGAGGAATTGTAATGGTACTACAGATGTGGTGCATGATGTTTCTCCCTGCGTATTTGATTGGGCTATTATCGTCACCTTGCGGAAGGCCGTTCTATCATTTTAGCTCAGTATCGGTAATTCCTACGATTTTGAGGCTATGCACAGTGCTAGTATTATGGTAGTGTGTCTATCTACATGTCAAGCTAGTGAATGGATCGGAAAGAGGATTTCTCAGTGCATGATTTAGAGGTTCAGTATTTAATACCAACAAAGTAAAAACGATCAAACTATGAATGCTCTGGTTTGGGTTGTTGGAGTAATAAGATTTGGTATTTTCGAGTGTGGTGCAAGTTTTATCTGTGACGTGGTGTCGTTGTTCTTGATTGAATGTATTAAGGTTCGCCGGTGTTACAGTCTTCTTGGATTTAGCCTTCGGGGCAGGGTGTTGTGAAATGGTGCCTGAGAGGTGGTTGCCAGAGATAGCTGTGTGCAACGGTCCTGAATCGAATTGGTATTTTTAATGTGACAACTCGAGTAAGATGACCTTCCAGGATGCTTAAAGCTGGTAGAAATTTATTGGTTCAGGTGCTACAAAGGTAGATTTAGATTTGATGCAACATTTGGGTAGCGAAGTATGATAGAGGACATGGAGGGAAGTGTTTCGTGGTAGTTGAAGTACTAGCGGGTCAAGTATGAAAAGCAGAGATTGAGAAGTTGCTTAGAAGAGTTGGTTTAACCGAACTAAGAGTGGCAAATTAGCATATGGATTATGTGGTAGGATAACCACGTGCCTTGGGAAAGTGAAGAACAGTTTGGGAATCGTGATGAAAGGTGATTTGGCCTACGGATTTTTTTTGGAGTGGTGGTCAATGTACGAAGAAAGATTGAATATAGCGGAAAGGAGTTTGCTTGAAAGGAAGAGTGGTGTGAAGATCTGATTATCATTTCAGATGCAATATGACTTGAGTTGGATGGTATTGTTGAACTCTCAGTTTATGTCAATAGGGAATGAATAGACTTGTACAGCTGGTGGACGAGCATAGGCTTAGGAGGTTTACTGAATGGGTGGTAGTTGCACCCAGTGCAACGTCGTTGGAAGATGTCGGCATGGAATTTCACAGGTGGGTTACCTCATGTGAGCAGGATAACGGTTGTGTGATGAAGATGAAACTTCTATGAAGAATTTTACCTGCTACCCGATAATAGGTCGAATATGTGATTGCGGCTGACGGTTCAGAATATTTGGGGAAAGCTTAACAAAAATAATTTAATTAGCGGTTAACGGCGCAAAATCGTGGTAAATGAGGAGGAGGAATAGTTGTGGGCTCTATATTATGTGATGGTATCTTAAAGCTAAGTGGGAGAGTCCCACTATCTACGATTGGATTGCGTGGTCGTCGGCTTGTGAAACTTCTAGTTATCGGTGCATTGGTGAATTATTTGTGACTAATTTGAGCGGAGAAATTGATAAATGTGTGCTATATTTCGTCTTATCGATTCAGGTGCAGGTTTTGGGAAGACTCAAAATTATACTTCTTGTGGAGGTAATGTGCAACGATTTAACAGGGCAATGGAGTTTGGTTATATTCGAGACCAAGTCAGAGTGGGTGACTCTTAGCAACGGTTCAGTGAGTTCAAGAATTTAAGTCTGATACTTAAAAAAATTTGGGTCTGTGGTATGGTTAAGGATCGTGTTCTGCAATTGATTGCGAATGGGACTTGGAGTGTTCTATGTTATTATCGGGTAAACAGTGCAATATTGGAGGAAAGGAAGAAATGTATTAGGATTTGCGGGAGGTTCTGTATAATATGTATACTAGTTGGAGATGCTATCGTGTGCTGGAGAAAGGTATGAGGTGATTCGTGAGTATTGAGATGATGTAGTCTTGCGATTTGGGTCACTCGGGATGAGTACAGATTGAGTTCGATATGTTGTGAATGGAGCTAACGTTATTTCTAAGGCATGTCAAGGGTAAATTTAAAGAAGTTGGGTCAGTTGTAATGGCTGAATCAGCGTGATTGTGGAAATGATCGGTTCATCCGGTGTGTGAAGGTATAACATATGATTTGTGGTTATACGTGCAGGCTTGACAACCACCAATAACTGATTGATTTGGGAGGTAGTTTATTTAAATGGCTTTGTTAGGTAAATGGATTCTGGAAGAGTTATAACAATTTAGATCGCAGTTTGAGGTTGTGTTTTTCTACGATTTGGGAATTCGGTTGGGTGCTGCATTGGTCCTTCTGGAATGATGCTAAGTGGAAGGTTTCTAGCTAGTGAAGTATTTAATTCTACTAGTAGTTCAAGGGTTATGGTGAATACGTGTATTATCGCATAGTGGCATGATAAGTGCGGTGAGTGGTATGGAAATTAGAAGTTGAAGATCAAGGTTGCGATTTGATTTTGATAAGAATGTCAAAAGCTCGAAGGAGCGGGGGGGGATTTTAGATGCCCAGTGTATGGTGGCACTATTATCGGGCAGTCGAAGGATGGTATATGTTGTGTTAGTAGTATTGAGGTATTGAAATATGGATGCCTGGCTAGTTATGTAGAAATAGCATGGTTGATGGTCATTGATGTTCAGAATTGGCTGCCTGTTGTGGAAGGTTATGGGAGTGTATTCCATGGGAAAATTTGTATAAGCGTGATATGTTGGTCACTTGAGTACTAAGGATTTAAAAAAAAAACAAGTATGGAGATTTTATTTTTGGGTACAATCGTTGATGTGAGAGTTTGTTCCGGATTGGGACAGCTTCTCGTGTGTGCCATGAATAGGGCCATTGTGAATTCTTGAAAGGTTATTAGCCCAGTATGGTATTATCATAATCGGTTTGAGGTCCGTTGGTGGGACTAATGTGAATGTGTGCTCTACGTAAGGTCGGATATATCCATTCGTCATAACATTCCATACGCATTGGATGTTATTTCTGCCGTCAGTTATTCTGTGTAGCCTATATTGTGCCACGTGGATTATGAGATGGCTTGATTATTCGTATGTGTGTTAAGGCCCGTGTAGCTTGCAGTGTTATATGATCAGGATAGCTCTCGAGATGCAGGTCATTTGTTGCACCTTAGTTGTGCTTGAGTTTCGTAGCGTGTGGCGCTATATTCCTTCTCAGGATTTATATTATTCATTGGCATGCTTGTAATCGATATTCAGGTATTTCGTAAGTGTAAGTGTTGCGACTTGATGTGTGTTTTCTTCTTGATTATTATGTGAGGATTAGGTGGCACGTTGCCACGAGTATATAATGTTTGGATCGGGTTGCACGCCGCAACAGTGTCGTGATGAATCGGGTTGCACGCCGCAACAGTGAGATGTTTGGTACGGTTCCATATATTTATTTCTGTGTATTTTATTTTTCATTCACTGAGGAGAGTTCATAGCATCTGGTCGACCGTTTTATTTGTTACGCGGACTAGGAAGTTCCATTCTAGAGTTCGCTTTTCCCTATGTATCGCATTCAAGTTTGTAGCCTATTGGTGCTTTTTTGGCGTTATACGAGATCTGGGCCAGGGTTTGAGGTGGATTATTGCCTGTGTAGATTATACTGGGTGAGACGAGACTATTGGACATGAAATCAATGCAATCAGATTTATATAAGGTATAATAAGGAACAAATATCTATATTCAGTTCAAAAGGAGGTAATGGTCCTTGTCAGGATTGGCTACTCCATGATTTGATTGATTCAACAGGTGGTTATGAATTTCTACATATATTCTCTGTCATGGAAGTATTGTGAGGATTGGAATCAGGCTTATTTGTATTATGAGGTGTATTGCGAGCATCAAGTTCGTGAAATTCCAGTTATTGTGGTTGGAGGATGTTGCCTTGGGCAAATGAGTTATGCGGTGCGTGGCGTGACTTTTGCATAGATGCACAGTCATGTTTTAGCACAGTGTGTAGTGATTGATACGGTGTTCGTATGTTAGAATAAGGTATTGTAAAAAAATTCGGAGGTTGGAATTGGTTCTAAGGCTTATTGATTGAATAAAAAGGGAGGACCTTCCGCCCGGCTTGAGCCAAGGTGCCAAACCGGGATGGTGATGGCACGGGTAGGTGTACCAGGGGTTAAACAGTAATTTTGGACAACTCCGGAACAGTTCTTAGCACGTTCAAGGACGAACCTATCTTTAAGTGGGAGAGAATGTAACGACCAACCGGTCGTTTTGAGCTCTAGCATGTCATTTGGCGGTTTGAGGCCATGAGTAGCTTCACTTCGGGTATTACGACTTGTACGCATGGTTGGAATTTAATTTCGGGGAGTTCAGAGTCGATTTGGAAAGAAAATTCTAATTTCGGAAGCCTTAAGTTGGAGGAATTTACTAAAGTATGATTTTTAAGTAAACGACCTTGGAATCGGGATTTGAAGGTTCCAGCAGGATCGTATGATGTTTTTGGACTTGGGCGTATGCACGGAGCTGGTTTTGAATGACCCGGGAGCGTTCCTGCGCCTATTATGGAAGTTGGCATTTTGGAAGAATTTCATAAATTTGGGTTGAAGTGTATTTTAATGCTATCGATATCCGTTTGGGATTCCAAGTCTGGGAATAGCTCCGTATGGTGATTTTGGTATTGGGAGCGCATCCGGAAGTGGATTTGGAGGTCCGTAGGTTATTTTGGGGTCATTTGGGCGAAAGTTGGAAATTTGGATAATTTTATGAAATTTGACCGGGAGTGGTCTTTTTGATATCAGGGTCGGATTCTGATTTCGGAAGTTGGAGAAGGTCCATAATGTCAATTATGACTTGTGTGCAAAATTTAAGGTCAATCGGACGTGATTTGATAGGTTTGGGCATCGATTGTAGAAGTTTGGAATTTCAAAGTTCTTTAAGTTTGAATTTGAGGGTGATTCGTAGTTTCGAGATTATTTGATGTGATTTGAGGCCTCGAACAGGTTCGTGTTATGTATTGGGACTGGTTGGTACTATTGGACGGGGTCTCGGGGGCCTCGGGTGTGATTCGAGGTGATTCCGAACCAAGTTTGGGTGTTTTGATGCTGCTGGTCGCTGGTTCTAGTGTTGTTCTTCGCATTTGCGAGGATCATTTCGCGTTCGCGAAGAAGGATTTTGCTGCTGGGACTTTGTTCTTCGCGTTCGCGAAGCAGGAATTTCTGTTGTCCGTCGTGCGACTTCGGAAGCTTATATCTCATAATCTCTAACAAATCTAGAGATGATCAAAAAATAAAAATTGAAGCCCTTTATGTCTAGTTTTCCAAAAGGTAAACCATTAGTCATTTGGAGTTAGGTACAAAAGGTTATGGTGCATACACTATAAGCTGTCCGGGAAGTGTTTGGAAATCTCTGCTGCACATGGCTGATTTTGGAAGCTTATATCTCGCAATCTACAAAGAATTGGGAGATGATCAACATATAAAGGTTATATCCCTTGATGTCTAATTTCCAGAAAGTCAAACCATTTGTGATTTGGAGTTTTGTACAAAAGGTTATGACTATTATACTAGAGGCTGTCTGAGAAGAGTTTGAAATTGGCTTTTGGGAATTTTGTTCATCGGGAACGCGATGGGGGGCTTGCGAACGCGAAGAAGGGAGTCTGGGCAGTGTGATAAGTCCTCTATTTCGGACCTTTGAGCCATTATTTCGTATTTTCATTTGGGAACCTCGGGATTTAGCGACTTTGGAGAGGAATTTCACCACAAAACTTGGGGTAAGCATTCTTGACTCATTTGTCATTATATTTCATTGATTAATCTTCATTTTTGGTGTTAGATTATGGATTTTTCAAGAAGAAATCGAAAGAAATTTCTATAATTTCACAAAACGAATTTTTGAGTTTTGAATACCGATTCAGAGTCAGATTTGAATGAAATTAGTATGGTTGGACTCGTAATTGAATGGGTTGTCGGATTTTGTAAGTTCCGTTGGGTTCCGAGACGTTGGCCCCACTGCCAACTTTTCGAGCGGAGTTGAGAATTTTTATAATTTGTTAAATTTCAAGCATTGGAGTATACATTTTGATTGGTTTGCACATTGTTTGCATAGTTTTGGATCGACAAGCATCGGTGTGAGGTGTTAGAGTGTTTGTTGGAGCCGGCTGTGGAACTTTGGAGTGAGGTAAGTCTCTTGTCTAACCTTGTAAGAGGGAATTTACCCCATAGGTGATTTAAATTAATTATTATTGCTAATTGTGGGGTCTACGTACGCACGAAGTGACGAGAGTCCGTACGTAGCTACTAATATTGCTAAAGTTCGGGTAGTATAGGACTCAAATCATTAATTACTTATGATAATTGTATCCTTATTTAATTAAAGCAATAGAATTATGTTGCAAATTGTTAGAGAAAATGGTAAAAGATCGAAATCTCACATACTTGAAATTTTGTTCAGAATATTTAACTGTTGTAGAAATTTGTATATCCTCCTGTTGTCACGACCCAAAATCCATTAAGGTCGTGATGGCACCGGACACCACTGTCAGGCAAGCTAACAATAAATACTAAATTGGGTTCTCAATTTTTATTACTTTTGAAATCATATTTTCCTTTAATATACATAGTAAAGAATGAGTATTTACAGAGTAAGTAATAATACTTTTAACAAATTAAATACAGAACAATCCAAAATCCTCCCAAAACTCGGTGTCACAACTGCATGAACATTTACTAGGAATATAAAATAAAATACAACAACTATCCGAAATACAAATTAGACAGGAAAAATATAAATAACTCTGAAGGAAACTCTACTGGCTGCGGATCGTAATATAGGATGCAGCTCACCTAAGTCTCTGCATTAACCACACCTCTGCACCTACAAGGCCACTAGACATTTATGTACCTGCACAAAAAAGTGCAGCAAGTGTAGCATGAGTACGTAAACAATGTGTACCCAATAAGTATCAAGCCTAATCTCTAAGAAGTAGTGGCGAGAGGTCGATTTTGACACTCACTAAGGGTCAATAATATTAAAATAGAAATATTTAAATAAACATAATTTATGTGAACAACAATAATTTCCTTAATAAGCAGAAATAATAATTCTTTCAATTCCAATAATTCTCAATTTATCAATTAGCTTCACAAGCTGCAATAAAATATCAAGGTACCGTGTAAATTATTATTATTAGGCACGATTTCCGTTACGGTCGTGCGACCCGATCCAGAGTGTCGTGTACACTGCCGAGGGATGTACGGCGTGATCTATAGATGTATCTATACTACCGAGGCATTCGGCCCACTCCACAAGAAAGGAGGTCATTTTCTTATGATCCTTCGAAATGAGAAGATATTATAAGATTAACACATAAGGATGTACAATTTCCATTAACAGCTAAAGTTTTTTCCACAAAATTCAAGTATGTAAACTTTCAGTATTTTTCAATTTTCCTCTAACAATTTACAATATAATTTTAATATTTCAATTAACTGAAGGATGCAATTATCACAAATAATTCATGATTTGAGTCTTAAACTACCCAGACTTAGCAATATTAGTAGCTACGCACGGACCCTCGTCACCTCGTACGTATGTAGCCCCCGCAATTAGCAATAATTATTAATTTAAATCACCTATGGGGTAAATTCCCTCTTACAAGGTTAGACAAGAGACTTACCTTTCTTCGACGCTCCATAGCCGGCTCCAACACTACTCTAATACCTCAAACCGATGCTTGTCGATCCAAAACTATGCAATCAATGTACAAATCAATAAATATGTGTTCTAATACCCATAATTAATCAATTTAAAAAAATTCCAACTTCGCTCGAAAAGTCGGTAAAATTCACCCTCGGGGCCACGTGCCTGGATTCTGAAATGTTTCGAAGATAAACGTTACCCATAACACCACGAACTCGATTATATCATTTATTCCAAATTCCATGCCCAATTTCGTGGTAAAAATCCAAAAATTCCAATTTTTAGGTTTTTCTTCAAAATCTCAAATTTCTACTAATTTCCATGAATTTGCATGCCTAAATTCGTATATAAACCAAGTATTTAACTTGCAATAGGTAGGAATCACTTACGTTGACATAGATGATGAAGATGGAGCACCACAATCGCTCCTAGGTCGGCTACCATGAAGGAAATGAGATGAAATGAGCCAATCCCTATTTTACAAACTTATACACTACCCAGGCGACCCTTCTTCGCATTCGCGAGCCCCCCATTGTGTTCACGATGAACAAAATTCTCAAAGGCTATTTTCAAACACTTTTCAGATAGACTCTAGTATAATAGTCATAACATTTTGTACGAAACTCCAAATCACAAATGGTTTGACTTTCTGGAAACTAGACATCAAGGTCTATAACTTTCGTATGTTGATCATCTCCCAATTCATTGTAGATTGCGAGATATAAACTTCCAAAGTCAGCCCTGTGCAGTAGAGATTTCCAAATGCTTCCCGGATAGTCTGTAGTGTATCCACTATAATGTTTTGTACACAACTCCAAATGACTAATGGTTTACCTTTCTGAAAACTTGACACCAAGATCTACAACCTTTATTTTTGGATCATCTCCAAATTCATTATAGATTGAGAGATATAAGCTTCCGAAATCAGACGACGGACATCAGAAATTCCTTCTTCGCGATCGCGAAGAACAATGTCCCAGCAGCAAAATCCTTCTTCGCGAATGCGAAGAACAACACCAGAACCAGTAACCAGCAACATCAAAACACCCAAACTTCTTCCAGAACTACCTCGAAACACACCCGAGGCACCCGGAACCCTGTCCAATCGTACCAACCAGTCCCAATACATAACACGAACATGCTCGAGGCCTCAAATCACTTCAAACAACATCAAAACCATGAACCGCACCCCAATTAAAGCTTTATGATCTTCAAACTTCTACATTCGACGCCGAAACCTATTAAATCAAATCCGATTAACCTCAAATTTTGCACACAAGTCATAATTGACATTACGGACCTACTCTAACTTCTGAAATCGGAATCCGACCCAGATATCAAAAAGTCCACTCCCGATCAAACTTCTTAATAACCTTTAAATTTCTATCTTTTGCCAAATGACTCCAAAATTACCTACGGACCTCCAAATTAACATCTAGCTGCGTTACTAAGACCAGAATCACCATACGGAGCTATTCGTATACTCGGAATCCCAAATGGACATCGATAACATTGAAATGCACTTCAACCCAAATTTATGAAATTCTTCCAAAATGCCAACTTTCCACAATAGGCACCGAAACGCTCTCGGGTCATCCAAAACCCGATCCGATCATACGCCTAAGTCCAAATTCATCATACGAACCTATTCGACCCGTTAAATCCCGATTCCGAGGTCGTTTTCTAAAAATGTTGACTGAAGTCAAACTCGCCATTTTTAAAGCCAACTAAGGAAACAAATGCTCCGATTTCAAACCGAACACTTCCAAATCCCGAACCAATCATCCCCGCAAGTCATAAATTATTAAAAGAATATACGGTGAGTCTTATTTAGGGGAACGGGTTTCTAACAGTCAAAACGACCGGTTGGGTCGTTACATTGTCTCCCACTTAATTATATGTTCTTCATCGAACGTGCTAAGAACTGCTCCGAAGTTGTCGGAAATCACTGTTTAACACCTCGTGCACCTGCCCGTGCTACCACTACACAGTTGAGCACATTAGCTCGAGCCAATCTAAAGATACTCCCCTTTATTTAGGAAAATAAGCCTTAGAACCCAATTCTAACATCCAGAATTCTCTACTAGGCATGTTTCCAACATACGAACACAGTATCAATCACTACACGATGCACCAATATAGGATTGCATACATTTGTTGAATTTAGACCATGCACCGTATAATTCACATGACCATAATAATATCATCCGATAACAATAGCCGAAATTCAACGAATCTGATGCCCACAACACACCTCATGACACATATAAGTCAGTTCCAACTCTTGCAATGCTTCCACGATAGAAGAAATGTCTAGAAATACATAACCAACTACCGAGTCAACAAATCATTGAGTTTCTCCTTCTGACAAGAACCATTACCTCATTATGAACCAAATAACAATATTTTCTCTTTAATATGTTTCATATAAATCTGATCGCACTGATCCCAGGTCCAATAATCTCGTCTCCCCCAACATAAGCTACTCAGGTAATAATCCACCTCAAATACTGCCAAAAATCTCATATGATGCCACAATGTGCCCAACAACTACAAACTCGAATGTGATACATAAAGAAAATGAAATCTGGAAAGAACCACTCAAACTACGTAACTAATTAAACAACCGAAAGGATGTTTTGAACCTTCCTCAGAAATCAGAAACAAAACACCCAAGAATAGATATGGGGAACTGTACTCAACATCGCACTGTTGCAGCGTGAAACCCGATCCACACATGATACCCGTGGCGGCTTTCCACCCGATCCAAACAACATACTCGTGGCGGCGTACCACCCAATCCACACATAATAATCTAAAGAAACACCCATCGTGCCGTAACGCTCATACTCACGCAATGCCCGAATATCAACCATAAGCACGCCAAGTGCATAATATAAATCTTGGGGAAACGGGTAGCGTCATACGCTATAAAACTCAAGCACAACTAAGGTAAAATAAATGACCTGTTTCTCGAGAGTCATCCTACTCATATAACACTACAAGCTACTCGGGACCACAACACATGTATGAATAATCAAGCCGTCTCACAACCCACATGGCGCAATAAGGTATTACATAGAATAGATGATGACAGAAATAACATCCAAGGCCCGAAGACTCCTCCGCAAACAACGCTATGCTGAAATGAAAATATCTGGCCTGATATAGAGCTCATATTCACATTTAGGTCTATCCACGGACCTCAAACCAATTCTGATCGTTCAGCACTGGACTAATAACCTTTCAAGGATCCACAATAACCCTCTTTCCCTTGACACGCAATAATAATCGACAATCCCGGAACAACCTTCCACAGTACACAACCAAATGAACAGAGCGCCCTTCAGGCACAAATTCCCACATAAGCGATAGTACTACAATCTCCATACTTGGTTTCCATCTTTAATTAATCAAGTGACTACATATCACACTTATACAATCTTCCTGTGGGACATGCTCCCACGACCTTCTGTACCAGGCAATAAGTTAGCACATCCATACTGCCGGCCACACTAATGTCGTAGAGCAAAATCAAAAATCCGCAAATCAATACACAAAACATCTCATATAGGACACCGATCTCAGGTGACGCTAAAGACAATACAAGCTTACTCTAAACATCTGAATCCTTCCCTGCTCGTCCGAGCTCGTGACATCCCTGTCAACACCGAACTGCAACCTTGATCCTCAACTTTCAAATTTCGTGCCGCTCACCGCACCCACCTTACCAACACGCGAAAGCCCAAGAATTTCATCATAACTCCTGAACCACTAATAGGATACACATCTTCATCATATAGAAACCTTTCACTTTACTCGTTTCAGGAGAACTATTGCAACAAGTAACTGAATTCTCAAACCGTAGAAAGTACAAACCTCAAGTCATGATCTAAGCCGCCATAACTCTTCCGGGATCTATTTACATAATAAAGTCATTCGAATCAGATACCTCCCAAATCAACCAAGTGGTGGTGGCGCTCAAGCCCAAGTGTATAACCACAAACTACATGTATAACTTCACGCTAAAAAAATTGATCAATGCCACAATCATGTTGATTCAACCATTACTAACCGACCCTGCTTCTTCCAATTTATTCTCTACTTGCCTTAGAAATAGTAACAATAGCTCCACTCTAACGTAACGAACTAAATCCGCACTCGTCCTGAGTGACCCAATTTCACGAGACCACATTGTCTTAAAACCCACAAACCATCTCATACCCTCTTTGTGCGCACATTCGCATCTTTAACTGATATGCCCATTCTGGTATTTCCTTTATGAATCCGCAGTCATTTTCTCCCATTCCTCCAATACTATACTGCAGACCGATGATAACATAGAACACCCAAACCCTTTTCATAATCTGCTGCAAAAGCTCGATACTTAACCATACTATATGCTCGAAATCCTTAGGCACCGCACTTTAACATTTTGAATCCACTAAGACTATTGTTGAGAGTCACCCATTCCGACCTGGTCCCGAATATAATCAACTCCAAGGCTCTGCCAGCAGTTGAACACTCTATCAAAGAAGCACCTGGCTGAATCGCCTTCCTTGTACATCACATCAACACGAAGCATAAACTGTGAGTCTTTCCAAAGCCTGAACATGAATCAATAAGGCCAAATATAGTGTACATTCCTCAAATCCTTTGCTCAAATTTCCATTGATTTTTTCTTTCCTTAGTCGTAATGACCTATCAATATGCTCCTAACCAGAGTCCTCATAAATAGACAAACACACAATCAAATGGTAGACGGTGGGGCTCTCCCACTTAGCTTGAAGCTACCATTACATAACCCTGGAACCCACCAATACTCCTCGTTCCCCATTGACATAATCTTTAACAACCAACCTGCCAAATTTCTCGTAACCTTTATGTTAAACATTTCATAAGCACTCTAAGTCACTAGCCACATTCACAAATTCGATCCCTTACCGTTAGTCAATAGAATTCTTCATAGGAGTTTCGTCAACACCACACAACCGTTAGCCTGCTCACCGGAGATAACTTACCTGTAGAAATTCTATGACGACACCTTCCAACGGCGCTGCACTTTGTACCATTACTACTAAATCAATAAGCCATCCTGAGCCCGTGCTCATTCACCAGCTGTACAAGTCCGTTAACTCCCCATTGACATCAACTACACAACAATACATTCCAACCGGAAGTCATATTGCATTTCTCTTCATATCAAGTAGCTCCTTTCCGTCGTATCCAACCTTTCTCCGTATAGCAGCCAATATTTCAAATTAAGCTCGTATACCTAGTCACTGTCCACATTGAGTTCCAAATCACTCTAAACTTTCCTCACGATGTGTAGTTATCTTACCACGTAATCCATATGCTACCTTGCCACTCTCTCACTTTGGTCAAACCCTCTCCTTTAAGCAACTACTCGACTTCTGTTTCTCGCACTTGGCCTTCTAGGAACCTAACCACCACAAGACACCTCCCACATGTTCTTCCTCATCCTTCGCTGCCCAGTTGTTGCCTTAAATCAAAATCTATCTCTGTAGCACTTGAACCAATTGATCGATACCAACTTTAAACCTTTTCTAGGATCATCTTTCTCGAGCCATCAATACTAGGAACACCGCTTTGGTCCTGAACCACTGCATATCGCGGTCTCTTACAGTCGTTTCCCCGACATCATTTCACAATACCGTGCCCCAAAGGCAAATTGAAGAAGACTATAACACCGGCGAAGTTAAAACATTCCATCAAGGACGACCTCATCACATCACAGATGGAAATTCCACCACACTCGAAAATACCAAGTTTTGTTACCCCATCGACCCAAATCTGAGCATTCGTAGTCCAATTGCCTTTCCTCCACCGGAAATAAAAATACTTTATCTCTGAATCATGCACTGAGTAAAACCTAATTTCCAGTCATTCACTACCTCGATGCATAGTCAAGCATCCTACCATTACACGAACACTATGCGATAGCAACGCACAAATCATTATAACAACCAATCCTAAATCTCAAAACCTTAGGTAATACTGATACTGAGCTGAAATGATAGAGCGGCCTTCCGCAAGGCAGCGATAATAGCTCAATCAAATACACAGGGAGAAACATCCTGCATCACATCTGTAGTACCATTAAACTTCCTTGATTCCCAATTTATAACAAGCACTTAAGATTGAATCGGAAGCAAATAAAGGCATAAGCCTCAAAGGAATCGAATCGCACGATGAGGAATCAAGAAGGAAAGTGCTCCTAATAGCCTTGTAGCCTCTCAAAGATATGTACAGACGTCTCAGTACCGATCCACAAGACTCTACTAGATTTGCTCATGACTCGTGAGACCTAAGTGAAACTAGTGCTCTGATACCATATTGTCACGACCCAAAATCCATTAAGGTCGTGATGGCGCCGGACACCACTGTCACGCAAGCCAACAATAAATACTAAATTGGGTTCTGTAACTACCCGACCTGTCGTTTTGAGTATTACAACCCTGCTTCCCCATTTACTGCTCAAATTGGGTTTTATAGTTGTTGTGTGACATGCCAGGGTAATTGGTTCGGGTCCGGTGAGGTTTTGGAATGAATTGGAACACTTAGTTCAAAGGTTTAAAATTTAAGTTAGAAAAATAGACCGGATAAGGACCTATGTGTAAACAACCTCGGATTCGAATTCTAATGATTCCAATAGCTTTGTATGATGATTTTGGACTTAGAAGCATGTCCGGAAGATTATTTGGAGGTCTGTAGAGGAATTAGGCTTGAAATACCGAAAGTTAAATTTTTTGAAAGTTTGACCGGGGGGTTGACTTTTTGATATTGGGGTC
The DNA here is from genome assembly GCF_000715075.1 of Nicotiana tabacum. Lineage (NCBI taxonomy): Eukaryota > Viridiplantae > Streptophyta > Magnoliopsida > Solanales > Solanaceae > Nicotiana > Nicotiana tabacum. The sequence continues at coordinate 29,590,568 of NC_134093.1, forward strand.
GGAATCCGATTCTGAAAATTTGAATACCTCCATTATATCATTTATGTCTTGTGTGCAAAATATGAGGTCAATCGGACGTGAATTGATAGGTTCCGGAGTCGTTTGTAGAAACTAGAAATTTCAAAGTTCATTAGGCTTGAATTGGGGTGTAATTCATGGTTTTAGCATTGTTTGAGGTGATTTTAGGTTTCGCCTAAGTTCGTATGATGTTTTAGGACTTGTCGATATATTTGGTTGAGGTCTCGAGGGACTCGGGTGAGTTCCGGGGGGTAACGGATCATTTTTGGCCTTGGTGAGATTGTTGATATCTGTTGCTGCATTTTTTCGAATTTTCTCTTTCGCGTTCGCGAGTGGGCCCTCGCGTTCGCGAAGAAGGCATGCAGGATTTACTCTTCGCGTTCGTGAGGGGATCTCGCATTTGCGAAGAGGAGCTGGGTTATGCATCGCGTTCCCGTTTGGGGTATTGCGTTCGCGAAGGGAAAAATAATAGGCATGGGCTTTTGCCTTCGCGTTCGCGAAGTGGATCTCGCATTCGCGAAGAAGGGCTCTATAAAGCATCGCGTTCGCGAGCAGTGTCTCACAGAGGTCATATTGTTGGGAAGCACATTTTGTGCTTCGCGAACACTAGGGACCTGTCGCATTCGCGAAGAAGAGAGGCCTGGACAGAAAGTTTATGTTTAGAAAATGGGACTTCCATTTTTAACGATTTGGAGCTCGGATTGAGGCGATTATTAGGCCAGAGGAAACAACAGGGTAAGTGTTCTTCACTCATTATTGGTTAAGTTGGAAAAGTTTGAAAACCCTCTTAGTTTAAATTGAGGATTTGAAGGCCGAGTTGTGGTCGGATTTGAGTAATTTTTGTATAGTTGGACTCGTGGTTGAATGGGGATTCAGATTTTGTGATTTTTACCGGATTCCGAGACGTGGGCCCCACAGGTGATTTTTGGGGCGCAATTTTGGATTTTTTGAAAATATTAGTCTTTTGATATGGAATTAATTTTTATAAATTGTGTGGACTGAATCAAATTAATTGTGGTAGATTCGAGGCGTTCGGGAGTTGATACGCACATAATGGGATTTATGGAGCATTGTTTAGCTTGCTCGACTTTGGATTCGGCTTCTTCGAGGTAAGTAACTCTTCTAATCTTGGAGTTGAGGGTATGAACCCTGAATATATATATTTCGTGAATTGTTGGGAGGTGACGCACATGCTAGGTGACGGGCGTGTGGGCGTGCACTATAGAAATTGTGACATAATTGTTTCTGTGGAAGTTTGTAGTTAAATGATCTTGGCATTTTCCATGCGATTTTATGAGTTAAAGAAATTGAGCTGAAAAGCATATTAAAAATCATGTTGAGGCTATGTGCTAGTATTATTGGGACCCACAGAGGTCATATTGTTGTGAAATATTTATTTTAAAATAAAAATTTATACTCAGTCATATTCATTTCATTGCATATCATATCTCAGTCTCTGTTATTTATTGATACATCATATCATCATTTTGGGCTATTCTCAAGACATTGTGAGCCCATGAAAGAGAGACTGGAGAGATTGATGACTGAGGGAGGCCGAGGGCCTGATTGTGAGGATATTTTTGGGATCGGGCTGCACGTCGCAGCAGGCCATGTTGGCTTTATATATATATATATTATACTATTGCACGTGAGTTGGCTATGCAGATCTATATATTATACTATTACACGTGAGTTGGCCGTGCGGATCTATATATTATACTATTGCACGTGAGTTGGCCGTGCAGATCTATATATTATTCTATTGCACGTGAGTTGGCCGTGCGGATCCAGATATTATTATAGCACGTGAGTTGGCCGTGCAGATCCAGATAATATTATAGCACGTGGGTTGTCCGTGCAGCACGTGAGTTATCCGTGCAGATCCAGATATGATATTATAACACGTGAGTTGTCCGTGCAGCTCGTGAGTTGTCCGTGCTTATAGAGCTTGGGATGTAGGAGCCCCTCATGAGTCTGTACACCCCAGTGAGCGCAGTCAACTATAAACAGGGATCGGGCTGCACGCCACAGCAGGTATTGTATAGCGCTGAGTGATTGAGTGTGCTGAGCACAGTGAGAGAGAATGCGAGATAATGAGATTGAGTACTCTAAGAGTGCGAGTACATGAGTGCAATCTCTAAGATTCATTGCATTGACATGCACACATGACATATACGCATAGAGATGTGTTTTCCTCATGCTGTACGGTATCACATTATTTATGATTTCTCTCACATGTTGACAGATGGGCATAGTGAAGCATTTATTTTACACTGGTTATCTGGGAAAGAAAATGAGATATTTTATTTATCATTGAAAGGACTTTTGAAAAAATTACTGTTTTAAAACTTATTCATATTTTTGGTAATCTTCGGTATACGATTTGGGTTTTCATTGATGTACTTGAAAGGTAGAACTATTTTCAGAAATCATGAGGTGACTGAGCATTTTATTCTTGAGTTACTTCTAGTACTACTTGTTTAATATTGTGATGAACTATTGTTGGTTATGAAAGTTGGACTCTGACCTTGGTTGAAGCTTGTCACTACTTTCAACCTACGGCTAGGCTTGTTACTTACTCAGTACATGGGGTCGGTTGTACTGATACTATACTTCTGCACATTGCGTGCAGATATTGGTTGTCGTTGTTGCTGTGCTCGATGGCTACGGGATCTGAATACATGGGGTCGGTTGTACTGATACTACACTATGTATTATTTCATTTCCGCTTTGTATACTCTATTCTTAGAAGCTTATGATTTGTACTACCAGTTCTTGGGGAGATGTATTGGTTTTAGATATTTTGTTTTAATTAATTTCATTGGAATTGCATAGATGGAAATTGGCTTACCTAACGAGTTGGGTTAGGTGCCATCACGACTAGTAGGATTTTGGGTCGTGACAAGGTGGTATCAGAGCTCTAGGTTCATAGGTTCTACAAGTCATGAGCAAGTGTCTAGTAGAGTCTTGCAGATCGGTATGATGATATCCATACTTATCTTCGAGAGTCTACAGGACATTTAGGATATATACTTCCCATCTTTCTTTCCTTATCGTGCGAGATTAATTCAGCTTGGGACATAGCTCTTTGAATTCCTTCCACGTATTCGTATGCGCACATGAGCGCTCGGTATCAGTTGTGTATCACCGGCTTGTGGTTTTTGGGATGATGTGCGAGATGTGAATTCTATGTTTTGGTGATGGGCCAGTCTGGAGGACTTGAGGCCATGGTTAGACCGCAGTTTAAGCTCGATAGCTTCAGTTATAACTTGTACAATCGGACTCATATGTCCGGTAATGACCCTACAGTGGAATTTGTGGCTCGATGAGCGGTGGAATGGCGGTATGATAGGTATGATGTGACCGCGGGATGTGTTAAGACGATTTGCATGTGACGAGATGTGTTTCCTTGAAATGTAAAGAAATGGCCATTGGGTGCTTAATTTTTGTTTTAATGAGACGTACAGTCTCGATTATGAATGTTTTGAAGGATCTTTCATATTGTTAAATTTTGGGGTAAATTAAATTCTCATGTCTGCGTAATGAGTTGGACTCAGATTGACTAAATGATTGCATAGTAATTGTGACTGCGAAAAGATATAACAAGATGCCAATTTGAGGCTATGGAGGTGGGTTATCTCCTAGAGAGTAATCTACATAGGTGTGTTCCTTATATGTGAGTGGAGAGTTACTTTTTCCGCCAGCAGGGCATATGTGTGGAGATTTGAATTTGAATCTGGCTGAGAAAGTTGACTTGAGTGTCAAGAGAATGATTGCGAGCTTACCAGATGATTTGGGGTATTTTTATGGTTGGCGTTGAACTAACAGAAGTATTAGGGCAGTAGTAGAGTATGGATATTGTGAGTTATGGAGTGTTTAAATTTATGGCTTTGAGCCAAGTGGGGGAGTCTGCTGCAGACGGCTTAATTTTATGGTTATATATTAAATTTTAGTTTTGATCTGACGCATACTTGTGGATTAGTTATGACTTCCAGAGATGGAGTTCGAGAATGACTTGAGTAAACGAATTCTTGGATACGGGTAATATTGTACTTTATGAGTATATGAAAATCATGGGATGAGTGAGTTGTTATTTTTAAAATATGTAGTACGCACGGAGTATGAATTTGATTGGGGGTATTAAAGTAGAGTTACTTATTTGAGTGTTGTTGTGCTAATGGGGCACTTGTCTTTTGACCCATTTGGGCGGTGCAATAAGATTTGAGCAAAGTGGGTGACTCCCGAGAAAATTCTAGTGGGTTTGAGTATTTTATATAGCAATTTAGAATTTCTCCGGACTTGTGTATAGATAAAATCTGAAATTTAAGTTGGATGGTGTCGAGACTTGTGGCATTTTTGTATATCTTTATGGATTTTATATTTTGGTATCGGGAAGGTGAATGAAACGGCCTTAGACTCAAATAAGGTATTTTTAGAGTGGGTGTTTCGGTTGTGGTATTTATATGGGTAATTATGATGTGGTGAGACTCTACAGATGTTTTGGTGATAATATTCTTGGGTTTGGTGACCTACGTGGTTTGGTCGAGTTAGAGGAATTTAGTTCTAATAGCTTGGTTATGTGCAGATGGATTTCAAAGTGTTCTTGATGGTTTGTACCATGGTTGGAATTGGATATTTTCTACTGGTGTGAGAAGCGTGTTATGTATTGTGATTTTCTCTTGGAAGGAAGCAAGATAAAGGTTTCTAACTAACTGGATATGTAATTTGCTGGTGACGAGAGTTGATAATGAGATTTTTGTGCTTTTCATGTGATGGCAAGATAGATGTTATGTGTTGTGCGGAAGTTAGATTTACATGTACAAGGTGGCAGTTCAGTCTTGAAGGAAGATAACGAAGTTTGGGCAGAATGGTCATGAATTCTTAGACAACATGGGTAGTTCCAAATGACTAGATGAATACGATTACTACTAGGTGTATGAGAAGGGTGCGTATTTCAGAAGGCACATTGTATTTTGACTTACGAATGTTTAATTAGTATTGCGGTACTCACATGGTTGATAGACTGCTGATATTCAAATTTTGCCAAGTGGCACGGAAGAACTTTTAAAGTATTTCTCGTGGGATGATCGTGTATGAGAGAGGTGTTAGGCATTCGGGCGGTGGAGATGGAATCAAATATGGTGATTCGCGTGTTCTATGGATTTGGAGATTGGGAGTTCCCAGGAGCAGATTGTCTCATTGCTGTGGACTGTGAAGTTGTGGCCGGAGCTAACCAGATGATAGAATGTATTGTGATTCAGTCATTATGGATTTTTGAAGGGATTTTTATCTATTTGTGGGTAACCCGAGTTGATTTGGGGGTCCATTGGTAGGCCCAATTAAGATATGTATTCTACACAGAGCCGGAATAGTTGGTTCCATACTGCTATTATTGAGGGATATGTCATTCGATTGATGTTGAACTTATTCGTGTTCTGAAATGATCTGTGAGTTACTCCTTTATGCTACGAGGAGTTGTGATTCATTGGTTATGCGCACAGATGATGCGGTTCTATTTGAGCTTTATAGCGGAATTTGAGCGTGATGAGCATTTGGGTATTGCATGATCAATTGCGTAACGGTTATGTTCTTTCAGGTTTTATGTGGCATTTTTTATCATTTGCCTCTCTGTGGTTATTGATTTTGAGCGGGGTGGCTCGAGGTATATATTATGGACCAGTGTTTGGACGGGGTCATGCATTGCAGCGGAGTTATGTTAAGGTATGAACCTTGTGTTAGAATCAGGTGATGGTCCTATGGTGTATGATGAATATTCAGCATTTCGTTGTGGCGGAACTGGTTAATCTGGCGGGGCAGTTCTCTCATTTGAGTGATTTTCCATGACTGGGTACATTTGAATTATTGCGTATTAGTGCGCGGATGGCACGAGTTGTGGCTCTGAGTTATATTGGTTAGGCATGTCTATGGAACAGTTATGTTTAGTAATATAAGGTCATTGGACCTAAAATGGGTACTATCAAGTTTGATTTTGGTATATTCGAGAGTATAATATTGAAATTCGGCTCAGAAAGGGATTATGGTTCTGGTTGGGGCGAGAGGGCTCCGTAACTTGTTGATCTGGTAAGTGGTCATGAAATTTCGTGTGTTTCTTTTATTATCAACAGTGTACGAAGGTTTTGGGATGAGGTTTGGTTCGATATGGGTTTAATACTAGTATGCGGTTGGTTTTGGAGTAGTCACTGCGATCAGGAATGGTGCTACGAGCATGCGAGTTGTGTAATATGTTGGTTGATTATATCCGTGGTTATAGTTATAGCTCGATGCAACTTCTTCAGACTTATACGATATGTAAATGTAAGATTTGTATCTTAAAAGAAATTCTAAAGGTTGGAAATTAAACTCTAAGGTTTATGGGCTAAGGTTAAATTAATAATTTTCAGTTGTATTGTGTAGTCAAGCCTATATGGAATAGGGTGATGTGGGTTCACCCCCGGGTACGTGTGTGGTAAGATGGAACAGTGATTTGATGGCTTGGAAACAACTCTTGGCACGTTCGAGGACGAACATATGTTTAAGTGTGGGAGAATGTAACGACCCGACCTGTCGTTTTGAGTATTACAACCCCGCTTCCCCATTTACTGCTCAAATTGGGATTTACAGTTGTTGTGTGACTTGCCGGGGCAATTGGTTTGGGTCCGGTGAGGTTTTGGAATGAATTAGAATACTTAGTTCCAAGGTTTAAAATTTAAGTTAGAAAAGTGGACCGGATATGGACCTATGTGTAAACAACCTCGGATTCGAATTCTAATGATTCCAATAGCTCCGTATGGTTATTTTGGACTTAGGAGCGGGTCCGGAAGATTATTTGGAGGTCCGTAGAGGAATTAGGCTTGAAATGCCGAAAGTTGAATTTTTGGGAAGTTTGACCAGGGGGTTGACTTTTTGATATCGGGGTCGGAATCTGATTCTGAAATTTTGAATACCTCCGTTATGCCATTTATGACTTGTATGCAAAATTTGAGGTCAATCGGACGTGAATTGATAGGTTTCGGAGTCGTTTGTAGAAACTAGAAATTTCAAAGTTCATTAGGCTTGAATTGGGGTGTACTTCATGGTTTTAGCGTTGTTTGAGGTGATTTGAGGGTTCGACTAAGTTCATATGATGTTTTAGGACTTGTCAGTATATTTGGTTGAGGTCCCGAGGGGATCGAGTGAGTTCCGGGGGATTAACGGATCATTTTTGGCCTTGGTGAGATTGCTGATATATGTTGCTGCATTTTTTTGGATTTTCTCTTACGCGTTCGTGAGTGAGCCCTCGCGTTCGCGAAGAGGAATTTGAGGCATGCAGGATTTACTCTTCGCGTTCGCGTTTGGGGTATTGCGTTCACGAAGGGAAAAATAATGGGCATGGGCTTTTGCCTTCGCGTTCGCGAAGTGGATCTCGCATTCGCGAAGAAGGGCTCCGTAAAGCATCGCGTTTGTGAGCAGTGTCTCGCGTTCGCGAAGAGCAAATGTTGGGAAGCATATTTTGTGCTTCACGAACGCGAGGGACTTGTCGCGTTCGCGAAGAAGAGAGGCCTGGACAGAAAGTTTAAGTTCAGAAAATGGGACTTCGTCCCATTTTCCATTTTTAACGATTTGGAGCTCGGATTGAGGCGACTTTTGGGCGATTTTAAGATGAAACAACGGGGTAAGTGTTCTTAACTCAATATTGGTTAAATTACCCAAATCCATGGTTGTTTTTATCATTTAATTGGTAAATTAAGTTGGAAAAGTTTGAAAACCCTCTTAGTTTAAATTGGGGATTTGAAGGTCGAGTTTTGGTCGGATTTGAGTAATTTTGATATGGTTGGACTCGTGGTTGAATGGGGGTTCAGATTTTGTGATTTTTATCGGATTCCGAGATGTGGGCCACACGGGTGATATTTGGGGCGCAATTTCGGATTTTTGGAAAATATTAGTATTTTGATATGGAATTAATTCCTATAAATTGTATGGACTGAATCAAATTAATTGTGGTAGATTCGAGCCATTCGGGAGTTGATATGCGCATTATGGGATTTCTGTAGCATTGTTTAGCTTGCTCGACTTTGGATTCAGCTTGTTCGAGGTAAGTAACTCTTCTAATCTTGGAGTTGAGGGTATGAACCCTGAATATATGTATTTCGTGAATTGTTGGGAGGTAATGCACATGCTAGGTGACGGGCGTGTGGGCGTGCACTATAGAAATTTTGACATAATTATTTCTGTGGAAGTTTGTAGTTAAATGATCTTGGCATTTTCCATGCGATTTTATGAGTTAAAGAAATTGAGTTGAAAAGCATATTAAAAATCATGTTGAGGCTATGTGCCAGTATTATTGGGATCCACATAGGTCATATTGCTGTGAAATATTTATTTTAAAATGAAAATTTATACTCAGTCATATTCATTTCATTGCATATCATATCTCAGTCTCTCTTGTTATTTATTGATACATCATATCAGCATTTTTGGGCTATTCTCATGACATTGTGAGCCCATGAAAGAGAGACTGGAGAGATTGATGACTGAGGGAGGCCGAGGGCCTGATTGTGAGGATATTTTTGGGATCAGGCTGCACGCCGTAGCAGGCCATGTTGGCTTTATATATCTTATACTATTGCACATGAGTTGGCCGTGCGGATCTATATATTATACTATTGCACGTGAGTTGGCCGTGTAGTACGTGAGTTGGCCGTGCGGATCCAGATATCATTATAGCACGTGAGTTGGCCATGCGGATCCAGATATTATTATAGCATGTGAGTTGTCCGTGCAGCATGTGAGTTGTCCGTGCGGATCCAGATATGATATTACAGCACGTGAGTTGTCCGTGCATCACGTGAGTTGTTCGTGCTTATAGCGCTTAGGTTGTAGGAGCCCCCCATGAGTCTGTACACCCCAGTGAGTGCAGTCAACTATAAACAGGGATAGGGTGAGAATGCAAGAAAATGAGATTGAGTACTCTGAGAGTGCGAGTACATGAGTGCAATCTCTGAGATACATTGCATTGACAAGCACACATGACATATATGCATAGAGATGTATTTTCCTCATGCTGTACGGTATCACATTATTCATGATTTCTCTCACATGTTGACAGATGGGCATAGTGATGCATTTGTTTTACACTGGTTATCTGGGAAAGAAAATGAGATATTTTATTTATCATTGAAAGGATTTTTGAAAAAATTACTATTTTCAAACTTATTCATATTTTTGGTAATCTTCGGTATACGATTCGGGTTTTCATTGATGTACTTTAATTCAGAACTATTTTCAGAAATCATGAGGTGACTGAGCATTTTATTCTTGAGTTATTTCTGGTATTACTTGTTTAATATTGTTATGAACTATTGTTGGTTATGGAAGTTGGACTCTGACCTTGGTAGAAGCTCGTCACTACTTTCAACCTACGACTAGGTTTGTTACTTACTCAATACATGGGGTTAGTTGTACTGATACTACACTTCTGCACATTGCGTGCAGATATTGGTTGTCGTTGTTGCTGTGCTCGATGGTTGCAGGATCTGAAGATGTACCTGCGTTCCTGTTGTAGCTGCCTTTTGTTCAGGGTAGCCTTCTATTTATAAAAGCTCTATTTATGTATTATTCAAACAGACCATGTATTATTTCATTTCCGCTTTGTATACTCTATTCTTAGAAGCTCATGATTTGTACTACCAGTTCTTGGGGAGATGTATTGGTTTTAGATATTTTCTTTTAATTAATTTCATTGGAATTGGATAGATGTAAATTGGCTTACCTAACGGATTGGGTTAGATGCCATCATGACTAGTGGGATTTTGGGTCGTGACAGGTTCTCATTTTTTATTACTTTTGAAATCATATTTTCCTTTAATATACATAGTAAAGAATGGGGATTCACCGAGTAAGTAATAATACTTATAACAAATTCAATACCGAATAACCCAAAATCCTCCCAAAACCCGGTGTTACAAGTGCATGAGCATTTACTAGGAATATAAAATAAATTAAAATACAACAACTGTCCGGAATACAAATTACACAGAAAAAATATAAATAACTCTGAAGGAGACTCAACTGGATGCGGATCGTAATATAGAATGAAGCTCACCTAATTCTCCGTATTAACCAGACCTCTGCACCTACAAGGCCCAAGACATATATGTACCTGCACAAAAATGTGCATCAAGTGTAGCATGAGTTCATAAACAACGTGTACCCAGTAAGTATCAAGCCTAATCTCGAATAAGTAGTGACGAGAAGTCGATTTTGACACTTACTAAGGGTCAATAATATTAAAATAAAAATATTTAAATAAACATGATTTATGTGAACACCAATAATTTCCTTAATAAGCATAAATAATAATTCCTTCAATTCCAATAATTCCCAATTTATCAATTAGCTTCAAAAGCTACAATAAAATATCAAGGTATCGTGTAAATTATTATTATTATGGACGATTTTCGGCTTGGTCGTACGGCTCGATCCAGAGTGTCGTGTACACTGTCGAGGGACGTGCAGCGTAATCCATAGATGCATCTATACTGTCGAGGCGTTCGGCCCGCTCCACAATAAAGGAGGTCATTTTTTTATGATTCTCCGTAATGAGAAAATATTATAAGATTAACACATAAGGATGTACAATTTCTATTAACAGTTAAAGTTTTTCCACAAAATTCAAGTATGTAAACTTTCAGTATTTTTCAATTTTCCTCTAACAATTTACAATATAATTTGAATATTTCAATTAACAGAAGGATGCAATTATCACAAGTAATTCATGATTTCAGTCTTAAACTACCCGGACTTAGCAATATTAGTAGCTACGAAGGGACCCTCGTCAACTCATACGTACGTAGCCCTCACAATTAGCAACAATTATTAATTTAAATCACCTATGGGGTAAATTCCCTCTTATAAGGTTAGACATGATACTTACCTTGCTCTAAAGCTCCATAGCCGGCTCCAACGCCAATCTAAGACCTCAAACCAATGCTTGTCGATCCAAAACAATGCAACCAATGTGCAAATCAATAAATATATGTTTTAATACATATAATTAATCAATTTAAATAATTTCAAACTCCGCTCAAAAAGTCGGTAAAATTCACCCTCGGGCCCACGTGCCCGGATTTCGAAATTTTTCGAAGATAAACTTTACCTATAACACCACGAACTCGATTATATCATTTATTCCAGATTCCATGTCCAATTTCGTGGTAAAAATTCAAAAATACCAATTTCTAGGTTTTTATTCAACACCCCAAATTTCTACCATTTTCCATGAATTTCACGCCTAAATTCGTATATAAACCAAGTATTTAACTAGCAATAGGTAAGAATCACTAACCTTGACATAGATGATGAAGATGGAGCTTCAAAATCGCTCCTAGGTCTTCTCGCATGAAGGAAATGAGGTGAAATGAGCCAAACCTTTTTTTGCAAACTTATACACTGCCCAGGCAACCCTTCTTCGCATTCGCGAGCCCCCCATCGCGTTCGCGATGAACAAAGTTCTCAAAGGCTATTTTTAAACTCTTCTAAGATAACCTTTAGTTTAATGATCATAACGTTTTATACAAAACTCCAAATCACAAATGATTTGACTTTCTAGAAACTAGACATCAAGGTCTATAACTTTCATATGTTGATCATCTCCCAATTCATTGTAGATTGCGAGATAAAAGCTTCCAAAGTCAACCCTGTGCAGTAGAAATTTCCAAACTCTTCCCGGATAGTCTATAGTATATCAACCATAATGTTTTGTACACAACTCCAAATGATAAAAGGTTTACCTTTCTGAAAACTAGACACCAAGGTCTACAACTCTTATTTTTTGATCATCTTCAGATTCATTATAGATTGAGAGATATAAGCTTCCGAAATCAGACGATGGACATCAGAAATTCCTTCTTCGCGAACGCGAAGAACAAAGTCCCAGCAGCAAAATCCTACTTCTTCAACGCGAAGAACAATACCAGAACCAGTAATCAGCAACATCAAAACACCCAAACTTTGTCCGGAACTACCTCGAAACACACCCGAGGCCCTCGGGACCGCGTCCAATTGTACCAACCAGTCCCAATACATAATATGAACCTGCTCGAGGCCTCAAATCACATCAAACAACATCAAAACCATGATTCACACCCCAATTCAAGCTTTATGAACTTTAGAACTTCAAACTTCTACATTCGATGCCGAAACCTATCAAATCAAATCTGACTGACCTCGAATTTTGCACACAAGTAATAATTGACAATACAAACCTACTCCAACTTCTGGAATAAAAATCCGAATCCGATATCAAAAAGTCCACTCCCGGTCAAACTTCTTAAAAACCTTTAAATTTCTAACTTTCGCAAAATGACTCCGAAATTACCTACGGACCTCCAAATTAACATCCAGACGAGCTACTAAGACCAGAATCACCATACGGAGCTATTCCCGGACTCGGAATCCCAAACGGACATCGATAACATTGAAATGCACTTCAACCCAAATTTATGAAATTCTTCCAAAATGCCAACTTTCCACAATAGGCGCCGAAACGCTCCCGGGTCATCCAAAACCTGATCCGATCATACACCCAAGTCCAAATTCATCATACAAACCTATTGGAACCGTAAAATCCAGATTTCTAGGTCATTTTCTAAAAATATTGACCGAAGTCAAACTCGCCCTTTTTAAAGCCAACTAAGGAACCAAGTGCAGCGATTTCAACCTGAACATTTCCAAATCCTTAACCAACTATCCTTGCAAGTCATAAATTAGTAAAAGAATATGCGGTGAGTCTTATTTAGGGGAACGGGGTTCTAACAGTCAAAACAACCGGTTGGGTCGTTACATTCTCTCCCACTTAAATATACGTTCGTCCTCGAACGTGCTAAGGACTGTTCTGGAATTGTCCATAAATCGTTGTTTAACACCTCGTGCACCTACTCGTGCTACCACACCCAACGCCTCGACAGTATTGATGCATATATATATATATATATATATTCTCATTCCGGAGGTTCATAAGAAAATGTCCTCCTTTCTTGTGGAGCAGGCCGAACGCCTCGACAGTATTGATGCATCTATGGATCGCGCCGCACGTCCCTCAGCAATGTACACGACACTCTGGATCAGGCCGCTTGTGAGGCTTATGAAGCTAATTGATAAATTGAAAATTATTGAAATTGAAAGAATTAATTATCTCTGCTTGTTAAGAAAATTATGGGTATTCCAACAAATCATGTCGATTAAAAATATTCTATTATAATATTATTGACCCTTAGTGAATGTCAAAGTCGACCTCTCGTCACTACTTCTTTGAGATTAGGCTTGATACTTACTGGGTACACGTTGTTTTCGTACTCATGCTATACTTGATACACATTTTTATTGTGCAGGTACAAATATGTCGGTGTGGTTAAAATGCGGGGACTTAGGTGAGCTGCATTCTATATTACGATCCGCAACCAACAGAGTCTCCTTTAGAGTTATTTATATATTTTCTGTCTAATTTGTATTCCGGACAGATGCTGTATTTTATTTCAACTCCCTAGTAAATGCTCATGCACTTGTGACACTGGGTTTTGGGAGTGGTTATGGGTTGTTTAGAAATTTAGTTGCTAAAATATTTATCACTTACTCTATGAGTTCTATATTTACTATTTAATTGAAGAAATTTTGATTTCAAAAATACTAAAATGGGTAATTAAGTTAATTAATTATGGTTGGCTTGCCTGACAGCGGTGTTAGGCGCCACCATGATCTTTAATGGATTTTGGGTCGTGACAAGTAGTGACAAGAGACAGTCAAAACACCTACTAGACTTAACAATCTGTACAAGTATGAATGTGAAACTAACAGGGAAACAATGTCAATATATAACTAAGCATGGTAAGATAACAAAACAATACTCGCAATAGAACACTAGAAACAACAATTAGCAACAGGGAACAAACAGGTAATAATGTCATGGAGTAAGCTAAACACGGTTTCAGTCCGGTGAAACCAAGTAAAGAAAAACAAGTAACAACTCAATAAGAGCATCCACTTCCACACTAGATTTGTTCAGGGATTTTCCCCGAGGTACTTCACCTCATAGTCACATTTCACGGGTCCCAACTCATGAACCCTAATCACCTGGCATCTTGTTCCCTCATTACAATTCATAACCGCACGAACGACTCACGTGCCAAGGGAGTGACAGTATCTCATATCCACACAGATAACTCATATGCCAACAATAACAATGACTCATGACCGCACAGACAACGCACGTGCCAATAGGAAAACTCTCACACATAAGGCAAGTAAACGAGAGTACATGTAAATGGTCAATAACATCAGGATTCATCTTCTTAAACTGATATGCATGATTAATTACGTGTATGCTTGTGCAAGTGTTCTATCACAACTCAAGTCAACGAGTAAGAGTAGATACAATGAATGACACATAGGAAATAATCATCAAAAAATGTACAATGTATAACTCACACAAGGCAGGCATACCACCACACAAATATCATCATTAACAATGCCCCCAGGCCATCACAAGTCATCACAAATCATTTCCGACATAGCCCACCTTGTCTCGCCACGTGTGCAACAATAAAGTAAATGCCCGCCTTATCTTACCACATGCGCATAATAATATTCCCACCTTATCTCGCCACATGCACAAACACACATATATAGCCCGCCTTGTCACGCCGCATGTGAAAATTTCAATGGTAACAAAAGCACGGACAACTCATGTGCGAACATCCCAAAAATCCTCTCAACAATACCACGTATGCTAAAAACGTAACGACACAATATAAGGTCTTTCACCACACGTGCCCATATGCCACAACTTTCCCCCAAAACAAATTTCAATACTGAAACTACGCATAGCCCTCAGCTCAACAACACTAAGTACAACAACAAAAATAATAACAAGAGAGTTCGGAAAGTTAATAAACACAAGAACTATAAAACACAAGGAAACAGAAGAACAAGCTCACAATGAAAGATACAACATGTAATAATGGTTTCAACAAGAATAGCTCAACAATGGGATAGATAATGTATAAATACGATTCCACATAAGTACAACTCGACGATAAAAAAGAGAACATAAATCAATGATTCCAAATAAGGATAAGTCAATAATGAAAGGGATAACAAAACTCAATTAAGGCTAAGCAATTACGAAAGAGATAATAATAACTTCAATTAAGGTTAAGCAATTATGGAAAAGATAATGATAACTTCAGTTAAGGTTAAGCAATTACAAAAAAGACAATAATAACTTCAATTAAGGTTAAGCAATTACTGAAAAGACATCATGTCAATTAAAGAGGCGACAACTTCAATTAAGGCACATAAGCGTTTGTTGGCAACAAGGGTAGGACGTGAATCAATCAACTCCAAATAAGACACGTAAGAGTGAATTTAGTAAATGGAGGATTTAACGTGATAAGACAACTTCATTTTTAATGAACATAAGAACCTAAGAGCCTAAAACGGTCAAATTCCCACAAATAAGCACAAGTACATACTTGTCACCTCGCGTACATGGCTTTCACATGACACAATTAGCACAAATGACTCAAATCATCAGGGGTAATTCCCCCACACAAAGTTAGGCAAGATACTTACCCTAAAAAAGCTACACTGATACTCTAAAATGACCTTCTCGTGTGAAACAACATCCGGATGACTCAAATCTAGCCAAAATAACTTAACATCATAAATAAAAATCATAGGAAACAATTTCAGATAATGAAGCTTCGATCATGAAAGAGAAATAAAAAGTCAACTCAAAAAGTCAACACCGGGCTCGCATCTCAGAACCCGACCAAAATTACAAAATCCGAACACCCATTCTGTCACAACCTGGAATTCCCACCGTCGGGACCGTGAGGGCACTTAACATTTCACTTGCTAGGCAATCCAACGTTAGAGGATCATTAAGCCACTTCTTACACATTTCAGTAAATAACTACGAATAAGATATAACGAGTTTAAAATGAGCGCGAAAATATATAATAGCCTCAATATATACATACTATTACCCGGATCTGGAGTGACAATTCACAAATTTCAAAGATTTTTCTACAAGTAAATGTCTGAAAGATATACAACTGTTTTTGAAATGAAAGGAACAGTAAAGTATAGTGTATAGAAGGGGACGCCAGGGTCTGCGGACGCTGGTAGATCTACCTTGGGTCTCCTATTAGATGAATCCTGCAGCCAACTTCACGATCAGCTCAAACCAGCACAAATATCTGCACAGGAAGTGCAGAGTGCAATATCAGTACAACCGAACCCATGTACTGGTAAGTGCCGAGCCTAACCTCGACGAAGTAGTGACGAGGCTAAGGAGGGTCACTCACACTACAACCTGTACGCAATATATATATATATATATATATATATATATATATATATATATATATATATATATATATATATATATATAAAAAGCAGGATAGGAAATGCAGAATAGAAGAAAGCAGTAAATTGCAAGAAATACGTCAACTCTCGGAGATATATCAACAGTGTTCAGAAATTACTAATCCTTAAGTGCAAAAAAGAATACCATAAGGCTAACATAGTTCTGGGAAAACATAAACACATAAGTTGTTGCAGCGCGCAACCCGATCCCACAGTACATCTCATATTCCTCCCTTATTTCCTCATACTAGCATAAACAACAGTTAATATAAATAAAAGTGTTGCGGCGTGCAACCCCATCCCACCATATCACAATAATACAATCATAGTTCACCCTTATTCGACCAAACAATCCACCCTTATTACACTTGTTGCGGCGTGCAACCTGTTCCCATCGTACAGTATCAAATCACCCTTATTCCACCTCAATATAACACCTTTATTCCTTTTGTTGTGGCGTGCAACCCGATCCCACCATATCAATATTAATTACTCAATATATACAAAAATTTCACAATTTAAATAACAGAATCCTTTCACAATATTTAAACTCCAAACTGAAACAAATAGGAATCTTGTGCACCATGAAAGTTCACACAAGTAATACTACACAGCGAGACCAATTCAGAATATACAGCAGAAAGGTACCGATAAAATAACTTAAGCAAATAATAGGAGATAATGGAAGTATGGAAAGAACAATATGATGAACAAGGGAGAACAATGTCTAACAAGTAGCAGTTAGGCATGGGAATACAATTAGAGCATGTAACAATTAAGACAGGGGAATAGATAATATGAGAAAAACGGGAAAATAGATAAATTAGCGGCGCATAAGTACTAGTCACCTCACATATACGCCACTCACATGAATTTCACATAGCAAATAGTCCGAGGTTTCCTAATTTCCTCAATTCAAAGTTAGACACAACACTTACCTCGCTCCACAGGCCACTCAATTCTCCATTACAACTTTTCATCTAGAATCCACCTACAAACCACTCGTATCTATCCACAAATGACTCAATAATACCAAACATTGCTAAAGAAATCAGTTATAATGCATAAATCTAGATTCCCCAAACTTTCCCCTAAAAAGTCAAAAATTGACCCCGGGCTCGCTTGGTCAAAACCCGAGGTTCGGACCAAAATCCATTCACCCATTAACCTCGACCCCGATTATGTAAATAGTTTCCCAAATTGAGGTCAAAATCTCCAATTTACACCCTCCCCCCCCCCCCCCAATTCTTCCTAAATCCCTAGTTTTCTACCATGAAAGAACAAAGATTAGGGCTAGGAATATAATGGGTGATGATAGAAATGTAAGAAAATGAGTTAAAGAGTAGAAACCTATGAATTGGTGTTGAGTTTTCTCTTCAAAATCGCACCTAGGCCGAGCTCTAATGGAGAGTTTATGAAAAATGGGTAAAATCACATAATTAGGACTATTTTAACACTGGGCGTCATGTGATCATTGCGTTCGCGTGAAACCTGACGCGTTCGCGAAGAGCATGGCCGAACTAGATTATGCGATCACGAGTAGCTCCACGCGTTCACGAAGGTCTAGCCCACCTCACCTCCGCGTTCACGAGACTGCGCTCGCGTTCGCGTAGAGTTACCTCAACTCCCCTGCCCCATCTATCTAACTCTATGCCTTCGTGTGTGGCTGGTCGCGTTCGCGTAGAGCAGGCCCCCCCAATGCTCCATATTCGCGACCAAGGTTTCGCATTCGCGTACAACAAAATCTCCCCCATGCCATTTTACAGTAACGACCCGACCGGTCGTTTTAAGTATTTGCACTTCTCTCGGTAGTTTGCGGGCATGGGAAGGCCCATATGATGTATTATGACTTATGTGAGTTATCAATTTTGATTTTCAGATTATTCGAGATTGATATGGGGAAATGATATTCAACTAGGAGCTTTAAATATGAAAGGTTTGACCAAATTTTTGACTATTGAGTAATCGATCAAGGATTTGAATTTTGATGTATCTGTTAGCTCCATTAGGTGATTGTGACTTGGTCCATCCCGTAGTAACTGTAAAGTTGCATATTTTGTTGAAATTATATGATACTTATGTGTTTTAGAAAGAGTTTCTGTAAATTGGGCTGAATGCCATGTTTGGGCATTGTGCCAGTGCTGTTTGGACCCTTAGGGGCCTTTTCTTATTATCCTCTCACTATTTTCAATTGAAAATCTATATTCAGTCATGGTTATACCTATTTACTGCATAACTCAGTTTTTATTACTCGATTTTGATGCATATAAATGTTGTTTTGGGCTGAGCACCCTGTTTGTTTTACTGAAGTGCCCTAGTGGCTTGAGAAGTTTATGACTGAGTGAGGCCGAGGGCCTGATTTGTGAGGATATTTATGTAATCGGGCTGCACGTCGTAGCATGTTTGTATATTATGGGATCGGGCTGCACGCCGCAACATATTTGTATATTATGGGATCGGGTTGCACGGGCTACACACCGCAACATGTTTGTATATTATGGGATCGGGCTGCACGCCGCAGCATGTTTGTATATTTATGGGATAGGGCTGCACGCCCCAGCATGTTTGCATATTTATGGGATCGGGCTGCACACCGCAGCATATTTTATATAGGTCAAGGGCCTGAATGATTTATGACGTGATTTGGCTTGATATAGTGCTTGGGCTGAAGGAGCCCCTCCGGAGTCTGTACACACCCCCCAGTGAGCCCAAGTACCTACTGAGTGCGATTGCCGAGTGCCGAGAGCCGACTGCTGAGTGACTGGGAGGCATGAGTGATTGTGAGGTATGCCCGAGTGGCAAGAGTGATTGTGAGGTATGCCCGAGTGGCACGAGTGACTTGAGGTTTGCCCGAGGGGTTGTATATGAGTGATGTTTTGCCCGAGGGGCTATTTATGATTTCATCATTTTTCTCTCACCTTTGCATTTAGTCTCTATTTGAAAACTGTTGAAAAAACAAATATCTTTAAATGATTTTTACTGGAACTGGTTTAAACGAGATGTTTTGATTCAAATCTTGATTTTTAAAGAATGTTGTATTTTACCAAGATTTCATGATATAAACTTTATATGCTTTATTGCTCGTCACTACTGCTCAGTCTTTATTTATTGTTGTTACTTACTGAGTTGGCGTACTCACGTTACTCCTTGCACCTTGTGTGCAGATCCAGGTGTAGCTGGACATGGTAGCGGTTGTTGATTATTCTGGTTGCAGATTTTCTCGGGGATAGCAAGGTAGTTTCCCGGCGATCGCATCCCCTGCTCTTCTCCCTCTTATATTCCTCTAGTTGTATTTAGCTATTTTCCAGGCTGAGTTAGCCTTGATATTGTTAGATAGATTGTAGTAGATATTCATGACTAGCGACACCCTGATGTCGGGCTTTTCTTTTCCGCATTTTCGTTTTGATTTGAACTTCTTTACGAATTTTTTTATGCTAAATAGCCTTGAAATTATCCTTGAAATGAAAATATCGGTTTGTTTTGGAATGAGTCGGCTTGCCTAGTTCCACGATAGGCGCCATCACGACAGGTTAGGTTTTTGGGTCGTGACAGATTGGTATCCGAGCCTAGGTTACATAGGTCTCACGAGTCATGAGTGGGTTTAGTAGAGTCTTGCGGATCGGTATGGAGATGTCTGTACTTATCTTCGAGAGGCTGCAGAACCCTTAGGAAAATTTCACTTTCTTGTAATCTATCGTGCGAAATTAATTCAGCTTGAAACATTACTCTTTGAATTCCTTTCATGCATCTCGTATGCGCACATGAGCGCTCGGTATCGGTAGTGCATCACCGACTTTTGATTCTATGAACAAGGTTGAGATGAGTATTCTGTGTTTGTGGTGGTGGGCAGGTCTGGAGGACTTGAGGCCATGGTTAGACCGTAGCTTAGGCTCGGTAGCTTCAGTTGTAACCTATATATTTGGACTCATAAGTCCAATAATGTCGTTACGAGTAGTAATTTATAGCTCGATGAGCGGTGGAATGGCTTTGTGGTGAGTATAACGAAACTGCGGAAGGTGCTAAGACGGTGTGAATGTGACGAGAAGTGTTTTCTTGAAATATAAAGGAAGGCCATTGGGTGCTTGATTTTAATTTTGATGTGACGTATGGTCTCGAGTGTGAATGTTTTGGAGGATCTTTCACGTTGTTAAATTTTGGGGCAAATTAAATTCTCATGTATGTCAATGAGTTTGGACTCAAGAAGAGTAAGTGGTCGTGTAGTAATGGTGGTTGCAAATGGGTATTTTGATGTTGATGGCTCGAGAAAGATAATCTTCGAAGAGACTTAAAGTCGGTAACCTTCTATTGGTTCTGGTACGACAGAGATGCATTTTGAGTTGATGGAGCAATTGGGTAGCAAAGTATGAGGGAAGACATGACGAAAAGCGTTTCGCGGTGGTTGAAGTACTAGCGGGTCAAGTAGGAGAAGTAGAGGTTGAAAAGTTTCTTAAAGGAAATAATTTAACCTAAGTAAGAGTGGTAGATTAGCATATGAATTCACTGGTAGGGTAGTCGTGCGCCTTGAGAAAGTGTAAAATGGTTTGGAATCGTGTCAGTATATGATTTGGCCTGCAGACTCTATTTGGAGTGATGGTTAGTGTACAAAGTAAGATTTAATATGGCAGAAAGGAGTGTGTTTGAAATGAAGAGAGGCGTGAGGATCTAATTATCGTGTCATGTGCAATATGACTTGAGTTCGGAAGGTATTGGCAAACATACAGTTGATGTCAATAGGGAAAGTGAAGACTTATACAAATAGTGGGCGAGCATGAAATACAGAGAATTTACGGATTTCGTGGTCGTTGCACTCAGTGCAGTGTCATTAGGAGATGTCGGTAAGGAATTCTACAGGTGGGTTATCTCGTGTGTGCAGCTAGTGGTGGCTTGATGTTGATGAAGCTTTTGTGAGGAATATTACTTTCTACCCGGTAGGAGGTCGCGTGTGTGATTGTGGATGGCGATTCAGAATGTTCATGAAAAGCTTAATAAAAGACTTTGAGAAGTCTGCGGGTTAACAGTGCGAGATATTGGTAATTGAGAAGGAGAAATCCTTGCAGGTTCTAATTTTATATAATTGCAGCTTAAGGCTAAGTGGGGGGAGTTTGCTATCGACGAGTTGATTGCATAGTTATGTGTTGTATTAGTTTCTGTTCGGGGTATACTGGTGAATCGGTTATGACTTGTAGAGGTCGAGATCGAGGATGACTCTGGTAAAGGAATTTCTGGACACAAGTTGTATTACACTCTATGGTTATAGGAGGACTATAAAATAATTGAGTGGTTATTCATGAAGAATGTAGTGTACATGGAGCAGGAATTTGCTCGGTTGCATAGGAGTGTGAGTTACTCTTTATTTCCCTTTGGTGTTGGTGTGCTAATGGGGCACATGTCATTTTGGTCCGTTTGGTAGGTTAATTCAAGATTTGAGTAGAGTGGATGGCTCTCGAGAATGATTCTGATGGATTCAAGATTTATGTGTAACAATTGGGGATCTTCAGGATGTGTATTTAGCTAGAAATTGAGATTCACGTTGGAGGGTGTCAAGACTTGTGGCATTTCTAGATCATTATGGATTCTAGAAAATCTCCTTAGAGTAAGTGTTTGACTTGTGGTACCTTTGGGATACATAAAAAGGGAATCCAGCAACTTATAAGCCTTAGGGCGGTGTGATTCTATGCTAGAGTTCGTGGGGCAAGTTTTAGTTAAGGATAGTAGTGTTCTAACAAGGAAAAAGTAGCAATTTAAAGGTAATTTGGAAAGGGCTTGGAGAAATAGGACAACTCGGTAGTAGGTTGGGTTAGCACAGTAATGTGTATGATCGGTTCCTTGGATACTTATGATGTGGCTAGTATCTATAGGTGTTTCGTGGCAATGCTCTCAGATTTGGCAACCTGTGTGGCTTGGTGGAGTTAGAGGAATTCAATTCCGATAGCTTGGTTATGTGCAAATGGATTTCAAAGTGTTCATGATGGTTTCTACCATGGTTTGAACCGGGTATTTTCTACCGGTGTACGGAACGTGTTGTGTGCTATGATTTCCTCCTAGAAAGAAGCAAGAAAGAGGTTTCTGACTAATAAGTTATGTAATTTTCTAGTGACTCAGAATTGATAATGGAATTCTTATGCTTGTCACATGATGGCATAATAGTTGTGGTGTGTTTGGCAGGAATAGGATTTACATGTATAAGGTCATAGTTCAATTTTGAAGGGAAGGACATAAATTCTTAGGCAGCATGGACAGTTTCAGATGACTAGGTAAATGATATAACTATTTGGTATGGCGTGATGAGAGTGTACATTTCAAAAGGGGCAGTGTGTTTTGATTTATGGGTACTTCGCTGGTATTGTGGCACTCTCCCGGTTGATCGACTGCTGATAATCAAATTTTTGCCAGGTGGCATGGAAGAATTTTTAAAGTATTTCTCATGGGATTATTGTGTGCGAGAGAGGTGTTAGGCATTCGGGCGGTGGAGGTGGAATCAAATATGGTGGTTCGTGTGCTCTATGGATTTGGAGACTGGGAACTCTAATGAGTAGATAATTTCATAGTTGTGGGCTGTGGAGACATAGCCAAGGTTAGTTAGAGGTTAGTGTGTATTGTGATTCAGTCATTGTTGGGCTTATTTGTGTTCTGGAATGAGTTATGAGATACTCTTCCATGCTACGAGGAGTTATGATCCGTTGGTTTAGGCAGACATGGTGCGGTATATTTGGGAGGATATTGATGCTGATCGGCTTATAAGTTTTGCTATAGTTCCTATCGAATGGGAGGGAGTTCCACCACTTGTTGATGCGACGAATGGTTATGGGTTCCTGCATGTTTCTTTCATCATTGGCAGTATATGAAGGTGTTTGAAGGGGTCTCTATTTGATAATAGGTTTACTACCGGAATTGGGTTGTTCTAAGCAGCCACTTTGATCATAAATTATCGCTACGAGTGTTTGAGTTATGTGAGATATCATGTGATTTCATCTTGAGTTATGGCTCTGGTTGGGTACAACTTGTTCAGACTTATACGGTATGGGATAGGGTGACGTGGGATCACCCCCGGGTAAGTGCATGGTAAGATTACACGGCGATTTTGAAGGTTTTGGAACAACTCTGGGCACGTTCGAGGACGAGCGTATGTTTAAGTGGGGGAGGATGTAATGACCCGAACAGTCGTTTTGAGCATTTGCACTTTGCTCAGTGGTTTGCGGGCATGAGCACCCCCGTATGATGTATTATGACTTATGTGAGTCATCGATTTTGATTTTCAGGTTATTCGGGATTGATATGGGGAAATGATATTCAACTAGGAGCTTTAAATATGAAAGGTTTGACCAAATTTTTGACTATTGAGTAATCGATCTCGGATTTGAATTCTGATGGTTCCGTTAGCTCTGTTAGGTGATTTTGAACTTAGGAGTGCATCCGGAATATGATTTGGAGGTTCGTGGTAGAATTAGCCTTGAATTGGCGAAATTGGAAATTTGGTGATTTTCGATCGGCATTGGAAAATTTGATATCGGGATCGGAATGGAATTCCGGAAGTTGGAGTAGGTTCGTAGTGTCATTTGTGAAGTGTGTGCAAATTTTGAGGTCATTCGGACGTGGTTTGGTTGGTTTCGGCATTGGATGCCGAATTTTGAAATTTAGATGTTCTTAGGCTTGAATCAGAGGGTAATTTGGTTTTTCGATGTTGTTTTGAGTGATTCAAAGGTTCAACTAAGTTTGTATGTTGATATATGACTGGAAGGTATTTTTGGTTGAGGTTCCGGAGGCCTCGGGTAAGTTTTGAGCGAGTCTGGGCATTACCGGAACTAAGGCATGGTTCTGGTGCTTAAAATTCCACTGAGGGCGGCAAAATTCTGCTGAGGGCGGAGGAGGGGGCGCGGACCGCGTAAATTTGGTCGCGGAGGCGCTCCAGTGCAGATCTGCAGATTCGCTGGTCCAACTTTGGAATAATATATCTTTTAATCTGCAAGGAATTTTGAGATAATTCAAAAACAAAAGTTGTAGCGCTTTGTGTCTAGTTTCCAGAAAGGTAAAGAAGTCATCATTTGGACATCTGTAGAGAACGTTATGGCCAAAAAACTAAAGCATGTTACTACAGCCACCAGAAGCGCAGACAACGCTTTGGATTTTCGCGGCCGCACCTGAATTGTCACGGTCAGCGTAATTGAGATCAGATAGTTCACTATATAAACGGGGTTTAGGACATTATTTCATATTTTGGACCTCGGGAGCTTGGCTTGTGGCGATTTTTCGAGGGGTTTTCAATCAATTCATCGGGGTAAGTGATTCTAACTCGGATTTGGTTAATATTCATGAATAAATCAATGATTTCATCATTTGATTAGTACTTTGAGGTAGAAATTTGGGGAAAATGTAGAAACTTCATAAAATGAATTTTTGGGATTTGAATGCCGATTCGAAGTTGGATTTGAGTGAAACTAGTATGGTTGGACTAGTGAGTGAATGGGCTTTCTAGTTTTGTAAATTTTGTCGAATTTTGAGACGTAGGCCCGGGGGCCGGGTTTGAGCAGATTTCGGGATTTTGGTCTAATTTGATAGTTTTTCTTGTGGAATTCATTCCATTAGCGTATATTGATGGTATTGTACTGATTGTGAATAAATTCGGATCATTTGGAGGCCGAGTCGAGAGGCAAGAGCATTGCGGGGTACAGATTTGACCGGTTTGTGGTAAGTAACGATTGTAAATCTAGTCCTGAAGGTATGAAACTCCGGATTTGGTATCATTCTACTATTTTGAAGTGACGCACATGCTAGGTGACAGGCATGTGGGCGTGCACTGTTGGGGATTGTGACTTGGTCCATCCCGTAGTAACTGTAAAGTGGCATATTTTATTGAAATTATATGATACTTTTGTGTTTTAGAAAGAGTTTATGTAAACTGGGCTAAATTCCATGTTTGGGCCTTGTGCCAGTGCTGTTTGGACCCTTATGGGCCTTTTCTTATTATCCTCTCACTGTTTTCGATTGAAAATCTATACTCAGTCATGGTTATACCTGTTTTTATATTATGGGATCGGGCTGCACGCCGCAGCATGTTTGTATATTTATGAGATCGGGCTGCACGCCGCAACATGTTTGCATATTTATGAGATCGGGCTGCACGCCGCAACATGTTTGATATAGGCCGAGGACCTAAGTGATTTATGCCATGATTTGGCTTGATATAGCGCTTGGGCTGAAGGAGCCCCTCCGGAGTGTATACATACCCCCAGTGAGCGCATGTACCTACTGAGTGCGAGTACCGAGTGCTGAGTGACTGGGAGGCATGAGTGATTGTGAGGTATGCCCGAGTGGCAAGAGTGATTCTGAGGTATGACCGAGTGGCACCAGTGAATGTGAGGTTTGCCCGAGGGGCTGTATATGAGTGATGTTTTGCCCGAGGGGCTGTTTATGATTTCATCATTTTTCTCTCACCTTTGCATTTAGTCTCTGTTTGAAAACTGTTGAAAAAAAATATCTTTAAATGATTTTTACTGGAACTGGTTTAAACGAGATGATTTGATTGAAATCCTGATGTTTAAAGAATGTTGTATTTTACCAAGATTTCATGATATGAACTTTATATGCTTTATTGCTTACCGCTCAGTCTTTATTTATTGTTGTTACTTACTGAGTTGGCATACTCACGTTACTCCCTGCACCTTGTGTGCAGATCCAGGTGTAACTGGACACGATAGCGGTTGTTGATTATTCTGGTTGCAGATTTTCTCAGGGATAGCAAGGTAGCTGCCCGGCGATCGCAGCCCCTACTCTTCTCTCTCTTATCCTCCTCTAGTTGTATTTAGCTATTTTCTAGGCTGAGTTAGCCTTGATATTGTTAGACAGATTGTAGTAGATGCTCATGACTAGTGACACCCTGATGTCGGGCTTTTCTTTTCTGCAGTTTTGTTTTGATTTGAACTCGTTTACGAACGTTTTTACGCTAAATAGCCTTGAAATTATCCTTGAAATGAAAATATCAGCTTGTTTTGGAATGAGTCGGCTTGCCTTGTTCCACAATAGGCGCCATCACGACAGGTAAGGTTTTTGGGTCGTGACATTTACCCTTCGCGATCGCGGGAGTATATTCGCAACCGCGACGAAGGCAACAGCAGAAACCAGCCGAAGTGAAAACCAACAAACTTTCTAAGTTCAAATCATCTCGTAGCCTATCCGAAACTCACTCGAGCCCTCGGGGCTCTAAACCAAAAGTGCACACAAGTCCAAAAGCATCATACGAACTCGCTCGTGCGATCAAATTGCCAAACTAACCTCTAAAACTACAAATTGAACACCAAATCAAATGAAATTTTCAAGAAAACTTTGAAACTTCTATTTTCCCAAACGGACGTCCGAATCACGTCAAACCAACTCCGTTTTTTACCAAATTTCACAGACAAGTCATAAATATAATAATGGACCTGTGCCGGGGCTCCGAAACCAAAATACGGACCCGGTATCAACA
Source organism: Nicotiana tabacum (assembly GCF_000715075.1). Taxonomy (NCBI): domain Eukaryota; kingdom Viridiplantae; phylum Streptophyta; class Magnoliopsida; order Solanales; family Solanaceae; genus Nicotiana; species Nicotiana tabacum. Next base: position 29,617,452 of record NC_134093.1, read on the forward strand.
AAACTAAACATCAGTAAATTCTTAAGATCATTAAACTTTCAGGCTCTTAAGTTTTCATCAAAATTCTATATCTCGAGCTAGGGACCTTAGAATTCGATTCTGGGCATACGCCTAGGTTCTAAATTACGGTACGGACCTACCGGGACCATCAAAATATGGACCCGGGTGCGTTTACTCAAAACATTGACCGAAGTCAACTCAAACTAATGTTTAAGATAAAAATTCTCATTTTTATCAATTTTAACATATAAGCGTTCTGGAAGAACACCTGAACTACGCACGCAAATCGAGGAAGGCTAAGATGATGTTTTTGAGACCTCAAAATGCAGAATTAGGCTTTAAAATATAAGATGGCCTATCGGGTCATCACACATTCGATAGAGTGTCCAACCATACAAGAATTACACAAATCCGACCTCAAATCGCCTTTCAAATCTCCAAATTTGATTCTAGGAAGTTTTCATATTTTTTCCCCAAATTTCCAACTAACATCACTAATTAAATGATAAAAATAACAATGGATTAATGAAATATAATAAGATTTGGGTGAAGAACACTTCCCCCAATGAATTACTTGAAAAACCCTCAAACAATCGTCACTAACCGAGCCCCTAGGTCCAAAACAAATCAAATCAACCCGGAATAACCTCAAATTTTGCATGCAAGTCCCAGATGACATAACTCAACTAATCCAACTATCAGAATTGCAATCCAAGCCCAATATCAACAAAGTCAACATGGCCCCTCGACCTCTACCTCGGCCCCAGCCCCAGCCTCTCGCGGCCCTAACTGGTGGCACTAGTGGCTGACCGTCCGATCCGTTAGTACGTGTCCTTACCATCTGTGAGAGAATATAATAATAGAAATTTAGTTTCCGGAATCAACAAATTTGCACAATAGAATGCAAGAAAGAGAAATTTTCATAAGGGTTCGGCAACCTCTCGAAGATAAGTACAGACGTCTCTGTTCCGATCTGCAAGACTCTACTAAACCCGCGCATGACTCGTGAGACCTATGTAACCTAGGATATGATATCAAGTCTTCATGACCCAAAATCTCACGTCGTGATGGCACCTATCTCAATACTAGACAAGCCGACAATCTCAATAAACTACCATATATTTTAAGTTTGAAACATAATATTTAAATTCAACGGAAGAAATCTCACAATAGAGTTATAATCACTCCCAAAAATAGGTGTCACTGAGTACATGAGCATCTAATATGAATACAAAGTATGACTGACAAAGCATTGTCTGAAAGTGCAGAACAATACAATAACTGGCGAAAAGAAAGTCAAGGTCAGCGAACTCCAGGCAGCTACCTTGATAGGCTCTAACTAATAGCACTCTGATATCTAATAGTCACTGTGTCCGTAAACACCTAGACAGGACTAACCTGCAGAGTGTAGTATGAGTACAACCAACTCAATAAGTAACAAGACTAACCTCTGGGCTAAAAGTAGTGACGAGCTCTGCAAGTATAGTCCAGAATACATAATGGTACAGAAATGTAGGCATGCTTTCAAGTTCAACAGTTAAACTTAGTACAAGTGAAATAGATCAATACTACATGATATGAGGAATATGTCATCTCAGTGGAAAGACCTCATGTAATACTGGTCACAAATCATTCGATCACTCAGTACTATTTATGGCCAATCCAGTCAAGGGATATTCCATCCCGTATATATCTACACATCGACTGACAGTCAGTCACTCAGTACCGTATAAGGCCAATCCAGCCCCGGGTTATTTATTCCCCAAACGTAAATGATACGAACAAGATCCATGTCCAGGGAAACATTCATCACAATACAAATAAGTAAGGCAAGTCCATGCCCTGGGAAGTCCATCCCGAATATATAATCATCTACGCTCACTGGGGGTGTGTAAAGACTCTAGAGGGGATCCTTCAGCCCAAGCGCTATATAAAGCCTATATGGCCTATTGCTACGTGCAGTCCGATCCCATAATAATAATAATAATAAAGCCTATAAGGTCTGCTGCAGGCGGGTAACCCCGATCCATATAATAGTAAAGCCTATAAGGCCTGATGCAGGTAGGCAGCCCCAATCCATATAATAATAATATATATAAAGCCAATATGGCCTGTTGCGGTGCGCAGCTCTATCCCATAATTATCCTAACAATGGATGAATATGACTGAGTGTGAAATGTACATTTTTAAAACAATTAATTTAATAGCAACACGACCTCATGGGTCCCAAAATATCGGCACGTAGCCTAAACATGATCTTTAATAAGAGCCACAACTCAATTTCTCTAACACGTGCGAAATGTTCAGATAATAACATGATTCTTTAATTGTTACAACTTTACATAATTTATTCAAGTCACAATTTCAATGGTGCACATCCACACGCTCGTCCACTATCGTGTGTGGCACCTCCAAACAATTTATATAACACCAATTCGGGAATTCATACCCTCAGAACTGTGTTTAGAAGTGTTACTTACCTTAAAACTGCGTAATTTCTTACTCTACTATGCCCCTGCCTCATGAATTGGTCTCCAAATGTCCCCGAATGTAGACACAAGCAGCACAGTACAATCAATATAAGCTAAATTAATCAATTCCACAAGAAAGATACAAAATTATAGCCAAAAATCTGAAATTGGCTCAAACCCGGCCCCGAGCCCACGTCTCGAAATCTGACAAAACTCACAAAACCCGAAAGCACATTCACTCAAAACCTCATAATTCTAGTCCAAGAACTCTTCCTTATTTTCCTCAAATTTCCATCTCAAAACATTAATTATATAATGCAAACAATGATATATTCGAGTATATTGACCAAATCCGAGTTAGAATCACTAACCCCGATGTTTTTCCTTGAGAATTTCTCAAAATTCTCCTCTCCCAAGCTCCAATTTGTCAATAATGGAAATGGGACGAAACCCACGTTTATAGCTTAAAGTTTTTGTCCATGCGCTGCCCTCGATTTCCTGACTTTGATTTCCTGACCTCTATTTCCAGCCTCAATTTCCAGCCTCGATTTTTCCATCCTTGATTTTTTTCCATCCTCGATTCTTTTCAGTAGAAAAATTCCAACAGCTGTTTAAGTCAAAATTTTGATCCGTTAGCCATCTGAAACTCACCCGAGGCCCTCGGGACCTCAACTAAATACACCAGAAAGTCCTAAAATATCATACGAACTTAGTTGACACCTCAAATCACATAAAATAATGCTAAAACCATGAATCATACCCCAATTCAAGCTTAAGGAACTTAAGAATTTACAACTTCTACATTCGATGCTAAAACCTATCAAATCAATTTCGATTGACCTAATCACCCCATCAAGTCACATAACAACTGTGAAGTATAGATTGAGAAGTAAATGGGGGAATGGGTCTACAACTCTCAAAGCGACTGGTCAGGTCGTCACATCCTCTCCCTCTTAAACAAATGTTCGTCCTCGAACGGGTTTAGAATTATACCTGGAATTTAAAAAAGATGAGGATAACAACTATGCATATCATGCTCGGTCCCCAAGTTGCCTCCTCAACCTGATGACCCCTCCACTGTACTTTTACCGAAGCAATGCTCTTCGATCTTAGCTTTCTAACCTGTCTTTCCAAAATGGCCACTGGCTCCTCAACATAATATAGATCCTTATCCAACTAGACTGAGCTAAAGTCAAACACATGAGACAGATCGCCGTGATACTTTCGGAGCATGGAAACATGGAACACTGGATGAACTGCAGAGAGATTAGGTGGTAGTGCAAGTCTATAAGCCACCTCTCCAATTCTTTCAAGAATCTCAAAAGGCCCAATATACCTAGGGCTCAACTTTCCCTTCTTGCAAAATCTCATAACACCATTCATGGGTGAAACCCGGAGCAAGACCCACTCACTAACCATGAATGCAATATCACGAACTTTCCGATCTGCATAACTCTTTTGTCTAGATTGGGATGTACGAAGCCGATCCTGAATCAATTTAACCTTTTCCAAGGCATATTGAACCAAGTGCGTACCCAATAGTCTAGCTTCGCCCGGCTCGAACCAACCCATTGGAGACCGGCACCGCCTACCATATAAGGCTTCATACGGAACTATCTGAATGCTCGACTGATAACTATTGTTGTAAGCAAACTCCGCAAGTGGCAAGAACTGATCCCAAGCACCCCTAAAATCTATCACACAGGCACGAAGAATATCTTCCACTATCTGAATAGTGCGCTCAGACTTCCCGTCCATCCGAGGGTGAAATGTTGTACTCAACTCCACATGAATACCCAACTCTCATTGTACGGCTCTCCAAATTCGTGATGTAAATTGCGTACCTTAGTCAGAGATGATAGATACTGGTACGCCATGAAGCCTGACAATCTCGCAAATGTAAACTTGAGCTAGCTGCTCCGAAGAGTAAGTAGTAACAACAAGAATGAAATGAGCTGACTTGCTCGACCGATCTACAATCACCCAAACAACATCAAACTTCCTCAAAGTCCATGGGAGCCCAACTATGAAGTCCATGGTAATACGCTCCCACTTCCACTCTGGAATTTCAAGTCTCTGAAGCAATCCGCCCGGTCTCTGATGCTCGTACTTCACCTCTTGACAATTTAAACACCGAGTTATAAACCTAACTATATCTTTCTTCATTCGCCTCCACCAATAGTGTTGCCTTAAATCCTGATACATCTTCGCGGCACCTGGATGCATGGAGTACCGCGAACTGTGAGCTTCCTAGAGAATCAACTCACACAAACCATCTACATTAAGCACACATAGCATGCCCTGCATCCGTAATACAACATCATCCCCAATAGTGACTTCCTTGGCATCACCGTGCTGAACTGTGTCCTTAAGGACAAGTAGATGAGGGTCATCATACTAGAATTCTCTGATACAATCATAAATAGAAGACTGAGAAACCACACAATCCAAAACTCGATTCGGCTCGGAAACATCCAATCTAACAAACTGGTTAGCCAAGGCCTAAACATCCAAGGCTAAAGGCCTTTCTGCTACCGGTAAGTATGCTAAGTTGCCCAAACTCTCCGCTTTATGACTCAAGGCATCGGCCACCACATTGGCCTTTCCGGGAAAATAGAGAATGGTGATATCATAATCCTTAAGAAACTCCAACCACCTCTGCTGCCGCAAATTAAGATCCTTCTATTTAAACATATGTTGTAGACTCTGGTGATCAGTATAAACCTCACAATGGACACCATAAAAATAGTGCCGTCAAATCTTTAAGGCATGAACAATAGCTGCTAACTCAAGGTCATGGACTGGATAATTCTTCTCATATACCTTTAACTGTCTGGACGCATAGGCAATCACCCTACCGTCTTGCATCAGCACTGCGCCGAGACCAATACGCGATGTGTCACAATATGCAGTATATGCCCCTGAACCTGTAAGAAAAAACAAGAACTGGAGCTGTAGTCAAAGCTGTCTTGAGCTTTTGAAAGAACTCTTCACACTTATCCGACCACCTGAATGGAGCACCTTTCTGGGTCAATTTAGTCATAGGTGATGCAATAGACGAGAAACCCTCCATGAAGCGATGATAATAACCGGCCAAGCCGAGAAAACTCTGAATCTCAGTAACTGAAGATGGTATGGGCCAACTCTAAACTGCCTCTATCTTCGTTGGATACACTTTAATCCCTTCACTCGATACTATGTGTCCCAAGAATGCCACCGTACTAAGCCAGAACTCACACTTAGAGAATTTGGCATACAATCTCTCATCTCTCAGCCTCTGTAATACAATACCCAAGTGTTGTGCATGCTCCTCCTGGCTACGTGAGTACACCAGGATATCATCAATAAATACTACGACAAATAAATCAAGATATGGCTGGAATACACTATTCATCAAGTGCATAAATGTTGTTGGGGTGTTGGTCAGCCCAAAAGACATCACGAGGAATTCATAATGGCAACAATGAGTCCTGAATGCCATTTTTAGAATATCTAAATCCCGAATTTTTAATTGGTGATACCCAGATCTCAAATCAATTTTGGAGAACACCCTTGCTCCTTGAAGCTGGTCGAATAAGTCTTCAATATACGGCAAGGGATATTTATTCTGAATTGTAACTTTGTTCAACTGCCTGTAATCGATGCACATCCGCATAGTACCATCTTTCGTTTTCACAAACAGAACCGGTGCACCCCAATGTGACACACTAGGCCTAATAAACCCCTTTTCAAGGAGTTCTTGTAGTTGATCTTTCAATTACTTCAACTCAGATGGTGCCATAAGATACGGAGGAATAGAAGTGGGCTAAGTGCCCGACACCAAGTCAATAACAAAATCAATATCCCTGTCGGGTGGCATACCCGGCAAGTTTGCAAGAAATACATCCAGAAAGTCTCGCACTATTGGTACTGAATCAATAGGAGGGGTATGTACATCAACATCTCTCACAAAGGCCAAATATAACAAACATCCCTTCCCAACCATACGTTGGGCCTTCAAATAAGAAATTACCATACTAGGAACATAATCTAGAGAACCTCTCCATTCAACCTTTGGCAACCCCGTCATCGTCAATGTCACGGTTTGTTTCGTGACAGTCCAGAATAGCATGACATGGAGACAACCAATCTATACCCAGAATTACATCAAAATCAACCATACCGAGTAATAAAAGATCAACTTTAGTCTCCAGTTGCCCAATAGTTACCACACACGACCGATACACACTGTCCATAGTAATAATATCACCCACCGGCGTGGATACACGAACAAGTAAAACTAAGGACTCACGGGGCATATCCAAATAATGAGCAAAATATGATGATACATATGAAGAAGTGGAACCAGGGTCAAATAATATAGAAGCCTCCCTAGGGAACACTAAAACAATATATGTGATCACTGCATCTGAAGCAGCAACATCTGGCCTGGTAGGAAAAGCATAGAATCGGGCTTGACCGCCACCTGATCGGCCTACCCCTCTTGGGTGACCCCTAGCTGACTGAGCCCCACCTCGAGTTGGCTGGGCGAGTGGTGGAGAACTTGGTGCAGAAGTAGTAGCCTGACTCCTCTGCTGAGCTGGACCTCGAGTAAGGCGGGGACAAAATTTCCTCACATGACCCAGCTCTCCACACTCATAGCACTCCCTTTCGAAGAATGGTGGCGAGTTCTGTGGCGGACCAGGAGGACCGGAATAACTACCAAAAGAACCTAGTTCGGATAATCCCTGAATTGATAGTGCACGGGGGGTACTCTAGGCTGGAAGTTGAGAGATGACTGACCCTGATGAGAACTGTATGAACTATGGCTGGATGATACACCATGGTGAACTGGATGACCCGTCTAGGTGTGCCTGTAAGAAAGGACCCTACTACGGTAAAACTAACCCCCTCAAGGAACGCCGCTGAAACCACCTGGTCCACGAGGCCTCTTGGCCTCCCTCTCACCACGTTCTTGGCTATGGACCATCTCTATATGCCGAGCAATGTCAACTACCTCATCAAATGTAGTGCCAAATACCTTCTCCCTAGTCATAAGTAACCGCAGCTGATATGTGAGGCCATCAATGTACCTCCTAATCCTCTCCCTATCAGTGGGAACCAACCAAACTGCGTAACGAGCCAAGTTAGAAAATCTCATCTCGTACTGCATCACAGACATGCCATCCTAACGTAACTGCTCAAACTGCCTGCGCAGCTCCTCTCGGCGAGACTATGTCACAAACTTCTCCAAAAGAGAACGGAGAACTCCTGCCATAAAAGTGGTACTGCACCGACTGGCCTGCGGCTCTCATAAGCCTCCCACCATCTTAAAGCAGCCCCAGAAAACTAAAAAGTAGTGAACGAGACCCCATTGGTCTCCAGAATACCCGTTGTCTGAAGCATCCGCTGGCACTTATCCAGAAAACCCTGAGCATCTTCTGATTCAACACCGCTAAATGATGGGAGTCGAAGCCTCCCAAATCTCTCAAGTCTCCTCCACTCATCATCTGCCATAAAGGGGACTACCGGGGCCTGAGCAGCTGCAACTGGATGAACTCATAGTGCCCCCGGTATCTGAAGTCCCTGCACTACCTGATCTGGAGTACGGGCAATAGGGGTATGAGTACGTCCCCCGGCCTGAGAAGTGGCAAGTATGGCTTGAGCCGAAACTACCGGAGCAAGACCAATGCAAACTGTCAATATATGTGCTACTGCCTCCTGAAGGCCTGGAATCACAATAGGTGCAGCTGGTGCCTGAGCTGGTCCTGTCGGCTAAGCTATATCTGGAATTTGCTCCTAAGTTGGAGCAGCTGGTGATGTTACAGGTGCTGTTCCAACTATTGTACGAGCTGCACCTCAAAATCGAAAAATTGAGTAATGAAATCAAACCCTCAAATTTAAACCTTTCTGCCCAGTACTTCCACATTTGCGGACAAAGAAGTGCATCTCTCACACCTGCAAGAATATTCATGCATATACGAAAACAACCTCCCATCCCAAGCTTTGATTCTGCGCTAGGAAGGTCGCACCTGCGACACCGTAGAAGCGAGACAAGAACCGCGGAAACGGACAGTTACCCTGACCCATAAACTCGCATCTGAGATGGGCACACCGCACATGCGGCCACGTACTTGCGTTTGCCAACCTGCAGAAGCAGAACTCCCACCTAGGCCCAACATCGCATAATTGGCTCCCCACCTGCACTCTAAAATGCGCAGGTGCGACACACCAGAAACAGACCTGATCAAAAGCATGAAAAGCATCTGAAACTCGTCTGAAACACACCCGGGGACCCGTCCAAACATACCAACTAGTTCCATAACATAATGCGGACCTACCCGAAGCCTCAAATCATATTAAACAATGTCAAAACTATGAATCGCACTTGAAATAGAACTTAATGAACTTTCAACTTCAACAACTCGTACCGAAACATATCAAATCAACCCGGAATAACCTCAAATTTTGCATGCAAGTCCCAGATGACATAACTGAGCTAATTCAACACTCAGAATCGCAATCCAAGCCCGATATCAACAAAGTCAACACCGCCCATCGACCTCTACCTCGTCCCCGGCCTCTACCACGGCCCCAACCTCTCGCGGCCCTAACTGGTGGCACTGGTGGCTGACCATCTGATTCGTTAGTACATTTCCTTACCATCTGTGAGAGAATAAAATAACAGAAATTTAGTTTCTAGAATCAACAAATTCGCATGACAGAATGCAAGAAGGTGAAATTTTCCTAAGGGTTTGGCAGCCTCTCGAAGATAAGTACAGACGTCTCTGTACCGATCTGCAAGACTCTACTAAACCTACTCATGACTCGTGAGACCTATATAACCTAGGCTCTGATACCAACTCGTCACAACCCAAAATCTCACCTGTTGTGATGGCACCTATCTCAATACTAGGCAAGCCGTCAATCTCAATAAACCACCATATCTTTTAAGTTTCAAAATAAAATATTTAAATTCAACGGAAGAAATCTCACAATACAGTTATAATCACTCCCAAAACTCGGTATCACTGAGTACGTGAGTATCTAATATGAATACAAAGTATGACTGATAAAACAGTGTCTGAAAGTGCAGAATAGTTCAATAACTGAACGAAAGAAAGTCAAGGTCAGCGAATGCCAGGCAGTTACCTTGATAGGCTCCAACTGATAGCATTCTGATATCTAACAGTCACTGTGTCTATAAGCACCTGGATCTGCACACGAGGTGCAGAGTGTAGTACGAGTACAACTAACTCAATATGTAACAAGTCTAACCTCTGGGCTGAAAGAAGCGACGAGCTCCGCAGGTATAGTCCAGTATAAATAATGGTACAGAAATGTAAGCATGCTTTCAAGTTCAATAGTTAAACTCAGTACAAGTGAAATAGATCAATACTACATGATATGAGGAATATTTCATCTCAGTGGAAAGACCTCATGTAATACTTGTCACAAATCATTCGATCACTCAGTACTGTTTATGGCCAATCCAGCCCAGGGATATTCCATCTCGTATATATATACACAGCGACTGACAGTCAGTCACCTAGTACTGTATAAGGCCAATCTAGCCCTGGGGTAATTTATTTCCCATATGTAAATGATACAGACAAGATCCATGTCCAGGGAAAAAATCATCACAATACAAATAAGTAAGGCAAGTCCATCTCGAATATATAATCATTTACACTCACTAAGGGTGTGTACAGACTCTGGAGGGGCTCCTTCCGATAATAACATGATTCTTTAATTTTTACAACTTCAAAGAATTTATTCAAGTCACAATTTCAATGGTGCACATCTACACGCTCGTCAACTATCGTGTGCGGAACCTCCAAACAATTTATATAACACCAATTCGGGGATTCATACCCTCAAAACCAAGTTTAGAAGTGTTATTTACATCAAAACCGCATATTTCTTACTCCTCTATGCCCATGCCTCGTGAATTAGTCTCCAAACATCTCGAATCTAGCCAAAAGCAACACGGTATAATCAATATAGGCTAAAGGAATCAATTCTACAAGAAAGATACGAAATTATAGCAAAAAATCCGAAATCGGCTCAAACCTGGCCCCTGGGCCCACTTCTCGAAATCCTACAAAAGTCACAAAATCCAAAATCCAATTCACTCATGAGTCTATCCATACCAAATTTACGCAAATCTTATAACGAAATCCCATTCAAAACCTCAAAATTCTTGTCCAAGAAATCTTCCTCATTTTCCTCAAAGTTTCATCTCAAAATACTAATTAAATGATGAAAACAATGATATATTCATGTATATTGACCAAATCCAAATTAGAATCACTTACCCCGATGTTTTTCCTTTATAATCTCTCAAAAATCGCCTCTCCCCAAGCTCCAATTTATAAAAAAAATAGAAAATGGGACGAAACCCTCGTTTTATAACTTAAAGTTTTTGTCCATGCGCTGCCCTCGATTTCCTGACCACGATTTCTTGACTTTGATTTTCTGACCTCGATTTCCTGACCTCGATTTCCTGACATTGATTTTCTGACCTCGATTTCCTAACCTCGATTTCCAGCCTCGATTCTTTTCAGCAAGAAAATTCTAGGAGTTGTTGAAGGCCAAATTTTAATCTGTTAACCATCTGAAACTAACCCGAGCCCCTCGGGACCTCAACCAAATATACCAGCAAGTCCTAAAATATCATACGAACTTAGTTGAAATCTCAAATCATATAAAATAATGCTGAAACCACAAATCATACCTGTCACGCCCCTCTTTCTCGCGAAATCAGTTTTCGATATTGACAACTCTTTTAAAAGGAAGGGTTACTAAAAGAGAGAGTCTCCACCTAACGGATTAAGGTGCGTTAGGGCACCTATTGCAAATGACTCGGGTTTACTAGTTTGTGTCACAAAAGATCAGGTATGGGCTCAAATTACCTTGATGAGAAGGTGTTAGGTACTTCTCGAGGTCCACAACCGTGGGTCCCGATAGAACTCAAATCATGTGAAGTAGTCTAAGAGAAAAGAAACAATTGACAAATGAAAGAACTATTTTAACAGGAATGGGGGGGTCCTAAGTTTTTTAGCCTAAAGGATCACCCCGTGCAATATAAATAATACTTCGTAACTCCCTCAAGGTGGGGTGTTACTCATATTATTCAGCGGGAACAAAATATTATCTCCTGCTACCCGATTACTATCTTTAAGTTATTTACCTAAATCGCTCTAGTCAATTCTAAGTAGTACTCTACGCGTGCACTACCCGTCCCATGCCTAGGGTCCAAGAGGCTTTTGGACCTCTATTTCAGGGTGGTTCTAGACCTTAAATTAGGTTGCTCAAAAGGAGAAAACTAGGTGACATACAAAAATAGTTTAGGACTTTCATGTAAATGAAAATAAGGGCTCAGGTTAGCCTCCACAATTAGGTAGCTAATGCAGGCAAAAAACTTTGCGTTTTGACAGTTTCAACAATTGAAGTCGTTAGCCCCTATAGACATGATTCCTATAAACATGTTGTCTAGGTGATTTACTTAGTATTTGGCAGTAATAAACGCGAGAGATATTTAGAACTACTCAGTTGTTCCTATAGGCATGCTTTCTGCTGGTGTTCATCGAGGCAGTGTTTTAAAGCCTGATTTTAGTGCTTAACACAGATAGTGATTACCCTATAAACATGATTCCTACCCTTGATGATTGAAACTGGTTTTAGTTCTTATATACTAAATGAGCAAGTATGATAATAGCATATCAATCAATTAAGAACCCTATGGGCATGACTTTTAAAAATGCAGATTTATAAATGACCCTTTGATCATGATGCCTGATGAATATGCTGCAATGCAAATTGAACTTTGGTTATTTTATTCCCTATAGGCGTGGTATCTAAAAAGCAGAATAGGCAGGTTATCCACATAACTTATTCGAGCAAGTAAACAACTATAGGCAGGTTATCTACAGAGCATATTCGAGCAAAATAAACACCTAGAGGCAGGTTAATTAACATACAATAGCAGAATGTATTTGAATAAAGTAAACACCTATAGGTAGGTTATCTAACATACAATAGCAGAATGAGCAAAGTAAACACCTATAGGCAGGTTATCTAACACAATAGCAGAATGAGCAAAGTAAACACCTATATGCAAGATTTCTACCCATTCTCATGCATATATTAAAATAAACCCAGTTTCCCAATTTACGAATACCCCAATTTTATTACAAATAATTATTACAGACCATAATTGAATGAATGAATTACAAAGTATAAAAACTATAGGAAGCCTGCAGCAGGCCCAAATACACCTAGACAGGCCAGGCCTTCAACTCACAGTAGCTCCAAAAGCCCATGTTCATAGAGACACAGTAACCAGCGGTGAATGATTCACCCATGTCTCAAGGATAAGCATACAGAATCCAAATCTCTAGTGTGTCAGAGTTCCCGGGGGCTTCAAGAACCCAGGGCAGTGCTCACACTAGAGAAGAATGAACAGAACAGTTCAAAGAAGACTAGGGACCAAATCCTAGTGGGTCAGAGTTCACGAGGGTCTCATATGAACCCTGAGCAGTGCTCACACTAGGGAGGCCAAGGGACAGAACCTAAATTGCTTTGGCTTTCAGCTAGCAAAGAGTGAGAATTCAGGAGAGTAGGATGGGATTAGGGGGTATAGAATCACACATAGAACACAGACAAATAGCAACACATTTGAACACAAACAAATAGCAACACATGCTAATAAGACCAGTTCATAAACATGTTCACAGTGATAACAAAAGACTGCATATCAGACTAAGTCACAAAAAGAAAGCTCATTGATTAACAGTAGGTCAGAAACACACTAATTAGTATTAGGAACTGATTAAACAATTTAGCAGAGGTATCATAACATAGTGAGCACAGAACTAAACAAGTCACATGGTGACAGGTTCAATAAACAATCTGATGAATCTGTTAAGGCCCACATAAGTAGACAGTCCTTAGGAAAGGTATGAAGGCATTTAAGGCTAAAGAATAGCCCTAAATTACACAGAGTTAGGCAGATTCAAACTAAGTTCAACATGTCTTAAATACATGTAATAGCATTTGGGGTAACATGGTTTGATAATAGTAACACATTAAGCAGGTAATCATAATAGAATAGCAAAGGATTCAATAAACATACCAGTTAAGATGAAACAGGAAAAAGGAATCCAACAGTGTAGCAATTATTACCAACAGAAGCAAAATAGTTGAGGATTTCTGGCCTTGGCTTCCAGCCTGCCAGGAATCAAAAGCACATAGTAGTATTGCTAGGAGTGAAAAAACTTGAATTCTAAACTTTATTTCAAAGGGGAGTGGGGGGAGGGGGGTTCGAATAATGTTCTAGCATTAAAGAATTCCTCACTTAAATACTGAGGTTAGTGTTTAAATCAGTAGGGTTGAACCCTATGGTTTAGGTGAAAAAATGCACAAAACCAGTAGGAAACAAGGTAAAGAATCAGATCATGCAGACAAGAGACCATTGTAAAAGGAATACTCAATCCAGTCAGATTTGATTCAAGTAAAAAGGGTTGGAAACCCTAAATTAGGTAAACCCCGAAATTAGCAAAGAATCATGTATTAACACATACAAATGAACGTAGACAGGGATTATTCAAAAGATACATGAAATTGAACCAGATTAGTTCGAGTAAAAAGGGACTAAAACCCTAATTTTGGGTAAAACACAAAATCAGCAAGAATAAAGGAAAAGAACACATATTAGCACAAAATAAACATATATAGGAACATAAAAAAGAAAACTTATAATCGAACCAGATTTGGTTCAAGTAAAAGGGGTTTGAAACCCTAAATTAGGTAAGTCACAAAATCGGCAAAAATCAACAGACCCATAAGTAATAGAGCAAATATAGACGAAGAAATGTTAAAAAAACAGAGTTTGAACCAGATTTAGTTCAAATCAAAGAAGATCTAAAACCCTAACCTTTAGGGCTTAGTGTGAATCAAGAGAGATGTGAGAGAATCATCATAAATAATGTACTTGGACTCGAGATTTTTCCGTATTCAAATGATAAACACAGATTTGGATGGAATCAAATCGGGGTACTTGCCATATTTAGGCAAGTACCTAAGTTATTCCAGAATCAAGCACCAAATAGGGGAAGAACCCCAAAATGTTAAGGGAATAGGGTAAGAATCCCATTAGGATCGGGATTTAGAAGGATTTGGGTGAGGCGGCGGCGTTAGGGTTCAACGTGGGAGGGGAAATGAGGGCGGAGGGTTTTAGAAAAGTGAGGATTAGGGTAGAGAGGAGGGATATAAGGGAAGGGGGTCATTAGTTGTGGGCTGTTTAACATTTTTGATCAACGGCCAGGATTTAGGCGGATTGGGGTTGGGTTTAATGAATAGGTAAGGGTAATTAGGTTAGGGGTTTTGGGCTTGGGCTGGTTTGGGTAGTTTTAGGTCCGAATTAGTTATAGAACTAGGGCCAAATTTTAAATACCCGATTTTATTAAATAATAATTTATAAACATAATACATAAATAACAAAATATATTATTTATGCATGCAAATGATTAAAAACAATTGTTTAACATTATAAAAAATATAAAAGTTATTCTTTGCATAAATAAAGTAATTATAAGTACATATGGGCTATTATTGCAAAATATACAATTTAGCCTAAAAATGTAAATATAATTATAACAAAATGTAAATAAAATATTTAAAACCTAATATGGAGGTAAATGAAAATTTTAGATGATAAAATCATCATAAAAATAATTTATAAGGTAATTAATAGATATTTATATAATAAAATGTAGGAATAAATTGATTTAAAGCCTTTAAAAATCATAGAAAATTATGAAAAATGCTTGTATATGCTTGTAGATCAAATGATGGTGCATATGCACTATTTTGAAAGTATAACAATAGATGCAACATGTACAACAGATGTCTACTTGCTGTGAATTATGTGGTAACAGTCACACGAGTGACATGTGCCCCACGGGTAAAGAAATGATGACCGATTTTGAACGAATGGGGTGATTTGAAAAAATGCAGGCCGCACTCTGGTCTCTGAGCTGCGTACATATCCCTGATTTTACAGGAATCAGTCCATGTGTAGTTCTGGATCCAACGGTAGAACGAATCGATGAAGTTGTTGTAAGAACGGACAAAATATTCTGGATAGGACAAATCGAGATTGAGAATGGTTATGGATACTTGAGTAGGTATCAGATGAGAATGGGTAATGGACGATGATCGGTTACATTTGAAATAATTGAGGGATATAGACGTTGAATGGAAACTGGAGCGAAGATTGCTCCCGTTAGGATAACGGTTACTTCCTGGGTCACCTGCAAACTCAAAAACACGATGTATGCATAATATATATATTGATTATTCAAAGAATTTAAACATGATGCAAATTCCCTTTGGACCATGGAGATCGTCTTTGGATGGTGAGGATGATGTCCTTAGACCATGATGTCCTGGGTCATGAATTGTGAGATAGGGGATTCGCAGGCGATGAAATAATATTCTCGGGCTATGAAGATGGTGCCTCTGAACCATGGTGCCTTTGAATAATGATGTGCAGTATTGAGAGATCCTCAGGCCATGGCATGGTGTCTTCCGGCTATGAAGAAGATGCCTTCGGACTATGACGCCTTCATAAAATTTGGCTATGTATCAGTCCATGCGATGCAAAGACATGATGCTTGAGATGAAACAAGACATAGCTTAGTCCCGAGAAAAGAGAATAATGCAAGGTTTTCAACAGCGCATCGTTTGTGATTTTGCAAGGAGAGATAATGCTTAGTCTCGTACGGGGAAGGCATAACTTAGCCTTATGCAATTAAGGAGGCAGAGCTTAGCCTCATGCAAGATTTGAGACAATACATAGTCTCATGAAATAGGAAGGCAGAGCTTAGCCTCATGCAAGATTTGAGACAATGCTTAGTCTCATGCAAAGGGAAGGCAGAGCTTAGCCTTATGCAGTTAAGGAGGTAGGGCTTAGCCTCATGCAAGATTTGAGACAATGCTTAGTCTCATGCAATGGGAAGGCAGAGCATAGCCTTATGCAGTTAAGGAGGCAGGGCTTAGCCTCATGCAAGATTTGAGACAATGCTTAGTCTCATGCAATGGGAAGGTAGAGCTTAGCCTTATGGGGTTAAGGAGGCAGGGCTTAGCCTCATGCAAAATTTGAGACAATGCTTAGTCTCATGCAATGGAAAGGCAGAGCTTAGCCTTATGCGGTTAAGGAGGCAGGGCTTAGCCTCATGCAAGATTTAAGACAATGATTAGTCTCATGCAATATGAAGGCAGAGCTAAGCCTTATGTAGTTAATGAGGCAGGGCTTAGCCTCATGCAAGATTTGAGACAATGCTTAGTCTCATGCAATGGATAATAAGTGATAGCAGAGTATTTCTTAGCTGGAGATGAGTTTGGTAGCTTTGTTGTTATGATGATAGCGATTCTAAGGTGCACATATTTGTGAATATTCCTTGTTCCTGCATTCAAAGAAAAATTGTGAGTTTTACGGGAGAGGTATGTTCGTGCCTCCACCTGCCTGCTTTGCTATGCTCTGTATCGAAGTCTTGCTTGAGTTACCATGGGTAGCATCTGGTTGTTTCATAAAAATAAAGTTTTTTGAAAAATGTTCGTGCATATGATGAATGTAGTTATTTAAAATATATTAGTATGCAATATCGGATAAATTAGATGAACCAATAACTGTGACATTATCGGAGACATTGCGACCTTCTTGCCATAGAATTTTGATAGTCCTCCTCAAAATTCTGCCCCAGTTATTCAGACGATTTCCTGGGTATTCCGCACATGGTGCCGTTGGCTGAGCTTGCCCCGAAAGTTTGAGGGTCCTCCTCAAAATTCTGCCCCAGTTTCTGATTATGGGGAAAATGAGAATTTTATTAAAGTGTGACCGAAACCACAGGGCTGCCTACGTATCCCCTCTTAAATGGAAATCAGTTCAAGCGTAGTTCAGTTACATCATATGAAGAAATGCAAAAAGTTTAGACATAGTATCTTTTTACTGCGTCTGAATTGATAGGCTTTGGCCAAATTTCTCCATCCATCTCTACGAGTATGAGTGCTCCTCCTGTTAGTACCATATGAACCATATAAGGCCCTTTCAATTGGGTGAGAATTTTCCTTTGGCTTCATCCTGATGTGGAAAGATCCATTTCAGCACCAGCTGCCCTGGTGTGAACTGTTAGGTTTGACCCTTTTGTTGAAAGTTCTGGACATTCTGTTCTGATAAAGCTGACCATGACACACCGCATTCATTCTTTTCCCATCAGTGAGATCTAATTGCTCGTAGCGGCTTCTTATCCATTCCACATCACTGAGCTTAGCTTCTTGTATAATTCTCAAGGAAGGAATTTCTACCTCGTTATAGGCTTCGGAGATATCTTCTTCTACGAATGATACTTCTTCATCAGGAAAATATGTTTTTAGTGGTTCGTATTCTCCTCCTATAGGATTTTCCGCAAGATGATCCGCTAATGTTTGTCCCTTAACCACCTTCTGAGTCAGATAGACTATGTTGAATTCACTCAACAATATCTGCCATTTTGCCAGCTTCCCTATAGGCATGGGTTTCTGGAAGATATACTTTAGAGGGTCCATCCTTGATATGAGATATGTGGTATAGGCACAGAAGTAGTGCCTCACTTTCTGGGCTATCCAGGTCAAAGCACAGGAGATGTGTTCCAGCAAAGAATATCGTGCTTCGTAGGGTGTGAACTTCTTGCTCAAATAGTATATGGCATGTTTGTTTCCTTCCAGTCTTGTCATTTTGTCCCAAGACACAACCGAAAGCCCCATCTAGTACGGAAAGGTATAGTAGTAGTGGTCTACTAGGTTCTGGCGGGACTAGGAATGGTGGTGTGGACAGCTATTCCTTGATTTTTTCAAAAGCCTTTTGACAGTCTTCAGTCCAGCTAGTGGCGGCATCCTTCTTCAGCATTTTGAAAATTGGTTCACATATTATAGTTGATTGTGCTATGAAGCGGCTGATGTAGTTGAGACGTCCCAAGAAACTCATCACATCCTTCTTGTTCTTTGGTGGTGGTAAATCCTGGATAGCTTTGACCTTTGACGGGTATAACTCAATTCCTCGGCAGCTGACAATGAAACCTAACAATTTTCCGGCAGGAACTCTGAAGGCACATTTTGCAGGGTTCAGGTTCAGATTGTACTTCCGCAGCCGGTCAAAGAACTTTCTCAAATCTGCTATGTGATCTGCGGCCCTCTTGGATCTGATGATGACATCATCCACATATACTTCTATCTCCTTGTGTATCATGTCATGGAAAATGGTTGTCATGGCCCTCATGTAGGTGGCCCCAACATTCTTTAAACCAAACGACATCATTTTGTAACAGTACACACCCCACGGCGTGTTGAAAGCTATTTTCTCTGCGTCTTCTTCATCCATCCAAATCTGATAATAACCCACCAAGCAATCAATAAAGGATTGGAATTCATACTTGGCGCAATTATCGATCAGTATGTGTATGTTTGGTAGTGGAAAATCATCCTTGGTACTTGCTCTATTTAAATCCTGATAATCGACACACACCCTGATTTTCCCGTCTTTTTTCGGAACCGGCACAATGTTGGCTAACCAAGTTGGATATTCAACTACCCTGAGGACCTTAGCTTCGATCTGCTTGGTGACTTCTTCCTTGATTTTTAGACTCATGTCTGGTTTTAACTTTCTGAGTTTCTGCTTTACTAGTGGACACATTGGATTAGTAGGTAGCTTGTGAGCCACTATGGGCGTGCTCAGCCCGGTCATATCATCAAATGACCATGCAAAAATGACTCCATACTCTCTTATCCTCCTTCTCTGATGGTGACAAGTGAATGCTTATGCGAGTTTCCTTGACAGTTTCAGAATCTTCCAAGTCGACTACCTCAGTCTCGTCCAGATTGGACTTAGGCTTGTTTTCAAAGTTTTCCAATTCTCTGACAATTTCCTCGGGCATTATATCCTCTTCCAGATCCTCTGAATCATTATCCTTATGTTGCGTTGTCTCATTACATGTCACAGTCGTAAGTTCATTGGGGTAGGTAATAATAATGTTGTAGAAAAAAAACATAAAGAATAATTATAAAAATACATTTAGATAAATCTTGAAAACGTCAAACAGGTGTGGCTCGATGACCCGAGCAATTATTTCAAAACAAAACATGCTTAAAACAAAATACTGAAAACGTCTTAAATGCTCATAAAAATTGCTTTTAAAAATAAATGATGTAAATTGCCATGCTACGTAGGAACTCGATGGGCCCTTGATGGTGCAGCAGTCCAGTTCTTGAGAACAACTCTCTTCTCCAAGATCTGAATAATGAGTCCTTCCTCCTCTTCCTCCTCAACCGTCGCACTGCAATTCATGTCTCCATTATCTAGAAACAAATTCTTTATACTGGCTAGAACTTCATCTTCTTCGGACTCCCACATCATGTCAGCTTGGTGAAATGACTGGCTTAAATATGGTACCGGTTGCTCTAGAGGGTAATAAGGACCACGCTATGGTGGCGATCAATTCTGATAATCGTGCCACGTGTATTCATACCCAAGCCCAAAAGTTGTGCCGTGATGCTTTAGCTATATTGGTTTGGTGATCCCCTGGAAATTTTTGCCTAGACCTTTGCCAGGCTCATACCATGTCCATGCCAATATGCCTTATATCTTACTGCTCCACCATTTGTCCTTTTCAATTACGTTGACACGTTCGATGCGATAGTATGTTTCTCCACCCAACTTCCTTCTATTCTCGATGACCAGAACAGTTTGATTGGCGTAAATAGGATTACTTCCGTCCCCATGGATGATCACTTCTGGATAGTTCCACTCAAACTTCACGACCTAATGTAGAGTAGAAGCTACGGCCCCAGCGGCATGTATCCAAGGTAGTCCCAACAATAGCTTGTAGGTAGCAGATATGTCCAACACTTAAAACTCAACATCAAACCAGGTTGGGCCCATCTGTAGGCTGAGGTTGGTTTCCCCAATTGTGGCCCTTTGAGACCCATCAAATGCTTTCGCACTCATACTTCCTTCTCGTATCTCGTGCAGGCCTTTACCCAATCTTTTTAAAGTAGTTAGTGGAGATATGTTAAGACTCGAACCCCCATTTATCAGGACTCTGGCAATGAACTTATCCTCAAATTGCACTGTGATATGTAGTGCCCTGTTGTGACTTAATCCTTCTTGTGGTAGCTCGTCTTCATGAAAAATGATCTTGTGGCTTTCCAACACTTGTCCTACCATATTAACCATCTCTCCACTGGTAATGTTGTTGGGTACATAAGCCTCATTCAACACTTTCATCAACGCGTTCCTATGTGCCTCAGAATTCTACAGTAGTTATAGAATGGATATCTGAGCAGGGGTTTTGTTCAAATGATCAACCACAGAATATTCTCTCGCTTGCACCTTTCTCCAAAGATCATCCAGGCCAGTTTCGATGATGGGTTGCTTGGAAGCAGCTTCTCTACTCGTTCCTTCCAAATTCTCAGGTGTATAAATTCTACCAGTTCTGGTCATACCTTGTGTTGCACCAGTTTCTTCCATTTTCCCCTTTCCTTTCCTTCTTGTTTCTACAACATAATCCCATGGTATAGTTTTAGACTTATAAGACGGTGTGGATGCTACCGTCACAGTGAAGGGCGTGGTCACTTCTACTTCAAACGGAGCAGGTGTAGCTACAAGTGTTGTTACTTCCACCTTGAACGGTGTCGGTGTGGCTACTTCAACTTTGACTGGTGGTTGTATATATACCACAATAGGAGTAAGAGTGACCGCGGGTTCCTTAGGGTCATCCCCTTCTCGAATAAGCCCAATTGACCCTTCCGGGTCCCATCCTTCATCAATTTCTATCACATTCACCCCCACACCCCCCCCCCACACCCCACCCTGCCTCTATGATCCGGGAGGAGATTGTTGTAGAGGTTAGGTGTAGCCTCCTTTGCTTGTATGACCTTGGTATCAATTAGTGTCTGGATCTTGCCTTTCATAGTGCGACATTCATCAATGGTATGACCCTTCATGCGAGAGTGGTAGGCACATGGTTTATTTGGATCGACCCATTAAGAAGAATTTTCCATGGCAACAGCGGGAATATGAGTGACATAACCAATAGATTTTAGTCTCTCATATAACTGATTGATAGGTTCAGCAATAGGGTTGTATTGTCTGGGTGGCCTGCGGTCGAAATTTGGTCTGGGTTTCTGATAGTTTTGACAGGCTGGCGGTGAGTGATAATATACTGGCTGAGTGTTATAAGTATGGTAGGCGGTGGCAGGTTATGGATATCTAGGAGGTGAAGGCTGATATGTAGGTGGAGGTGTTTGATATTTAAGAGGAGATTTTGGACCTTGGGCCACCATCACGGCCCCTACTTCTTTCTTTTTAGATATACTCCATGACTGCAAAGCTTTGTTCGTAGCCTGTAATGCCTCAAAATTACTTACCATTCTGCTCTTGATTCCTTCTTCAATCCTCTCCCCCAATTTGATGATGTCGGAGAATTTGTGATTCTCGATAATCATTAACCTTTCGTAGTGTTGTGGATCCTGGGCACGGACAAAGAACTTGTTCATCTGCTCTTCTTCCAATGTCGGCCTTACTTTCACAGCTTCCGATCTCCATCGAGTAGCATACTCGCGAAAAGTCTCTGTTGGCTTCTTCTTGAGATTCTGGATATAGAAGACATTTGGCATATTTTCTGTATTAAACCTGAACCGATCCATGAAATCTGATGCCATGCTTACCCAGCTAACCCACTTTTTTGGATTTTGGCTGATATACCATGATAGGGTGTCTCCAGTGAGGCTTTTCATGAACAGTTTCATGCGAATCCTTTCATCGTTTCCAACTCCTATGAGTTTGTCACAGTATGTCCTTAGATGCACCTTTGGGTCACCTGTTCCATCAAATATCTCGAACTTGGGAGGTTTGTAACCCTCCGGCAGTTCTACGTCTGGCTGAATACACAGATCTTCATAGTTCAAACCCTCAATGCCTTCACCCCCTTCGACACCCAGGACTCGGCTTGTGAGCTTCTTAAGTTCCTCTACCATATTCTTGATGAGCAGGTCCTTCTCGGCGGATTCTGGTGTGTATGGGGTTTGTTGAGTGGGGTGAGGTAGAGTTTCTACGTATATGGGGTTACTTTGGTGGATACCGGGGATTTGGGTGTAGTGATGATCATTAGTTGAGTTCTGCGTATCCGGAGTAAGTTGTGGTGTATTTTGATGGGTATGGTAAGTGGTAGTTTGTGGATACTGAGTCAGAAGATGTTGGTCTTGAGGAGGAGTTGGCACTGGTGGAGGGTTAGGATTTTGAGCAGGTGTGGCACATTGATGAGGTGCGGGAGGATTTTGTGGATGTTGGTTTGGTGTGTTTTGAGGAGGTGTTGGGTTTTAGCCATTCTGTTGGTTAATATTCGGGGCGTTTAAGGTGAGGGAGAGGTTTACCAAGTTGCGGACTTGCTCAAGTTCCTGTTGCAATTCCAGTATTTTCTGCTCCAACCGTGAAACCAAATCATTCTGTGCCGGAGTACTCCAACCATCTGAAGTTTCAACATTTTTCGCATGCGCAGCATTAACTTTCTTGATACCACTCATGTCATCCATCTTAGCCTTTCCCTTACTTTTAGTATCACTTGGAGGAGGAGGAGGTGGAGGGCCTCTGGATCTGGTATGATACACTGATGATGCCAGTATGCAAGAACCAACCTTAGGGGATGGGAATAATCAAAAAAAAGAAAAGCAAAAAAGGTAAACAAGTCAGTAGGGGATTTTGGACAGATATTTGCAGTATTTAAACATGTATTGCGGAATTATAAATTCGCGTCCTATTTTTGGGGAGCTCATTGTGCCTGAGGTAGGCCTAGCGACACATAGATTTGGAGAAACTTGATGCCGATAACTGCCTTATTTCATTAATGTAATAAATATATCAAACCTCTAAAATGACAATAATTAAAAGAGTTGCTAGTGGCATTTGCCTTATTACAATCAATTTCTAAAACGACTCTAGAAAAGCAAATAAACAACAATTCTATTCTATTTGGTCCCGGAGGGACCCTCTCCAAGCTTGGCCTTCTTAGCCCCATCGATCAGATTCCCCAGGTCGCACATGTCCAGCAGCAGATATGCCCTTGCTATGTGTTTTCCTTCATTGCCCTCTGTATTCTGACAATCCACAATCCTTTTTCTCATCTTCCCTACAAGTTCCATCAGACCTTCTCTAAGTACTCCAACCTCTCTGTTGATTTTGTAGCAATTTCCCTCCATTCATTGATTGATTCCATGTCTATCTTGTGTTGTTCCAAATGTCTGGCTTCAGACTCAAGGATTCTCTTATGCAACCTCTTGTATTTTACTTGTGCTTCAGCAGCATCATTTATGACCCTATTTCCTCGATCGATCCCTGGCTCGACTTCTCCTGCTATGTCATCATCTAACCATGATAGGTAGAAATACGCATGACCGGCGTGGTACCGATCTGGTTCGATGGTATCATTTTCCACAATAATCTTCGGATACCACATGTGTTGGGCTTCACACTTGAATGGAATAGCACCACCCTGAAAGTTTGCTTTGTAGTGAACCATTTTAGAAACTCGCGGTATGACTTGTTTTCTCCCAGCCTGTCTCATGACCCTGATAGGAGCCTAAGGATAGATACCCCGCAACCCGATCAGCACTAAGTGAGGAACATCCCTGGACCTGATGATGAACTCGCTAGTAGGGAACCACTCGAACATCCAATGGACCTTGTCATCAGTCAAATTGCTAAAGAAGTGTACCCAATCCACGGCGTGTTCCGGTTGTACAAACCTGTCTGGGATAAAAGTCATTCTTTTTGGATGGTGAAAGGCTATGTGGTCATTCCATGGTCGCCGCGGAAATTCCTGACGGTACTGTCCTCTTTGAAGTTGCTCCAACAACCATATTTGCTGTAACAAATTACAACCCTCAAAATGTCTGAATCCCTTCTTACAGCGGTCCAAAGCTCGGTATATCTATGCCACGATCATTGGGACAATAGTGTAAGTTTGTCCCTCAATCCCTTCTATTAAGGTCTTGGTAACCACAGCCAAATGAGTGTGAATCCTGTCTCCTTGAATTGGAAATACTATCATACCTAGAAAACAGACGATGAACACAAAAACCCGACGATGAGTCCATCCCAGGGAAGTGATGGAAAACTCATCATGATAGATACGGTAGGATGTGTTGTGCCCATAACGCTCATAGAGGAATTTGAAAGGTATGTAGGACTTCTTCAGGCAGACTAACTCGTCATTCTTTCTAAGACCCATCATTTTTAGAAATCCCCTAGAAGTACAATTTTCCGGTACCAGTAGACCAGGGCTATCCCAGGGTAGCCCGGCAAAACCTCTTATTTCCTCAAGAAGGGGAGTCATCTCTGTGTTACCAAAATGGAAAAAAACCCTCTTTTCATCCTAGAACATAGTAGCGGCCTCGATCAGTACATTGTTTGGCTGAATGTCCAGCAAAGAATGTAAATTTCCTAGAATTGTTTTTACATGGTTTTTGTCGCTTGGCGAGAGATTTTCCCACCAGTCTAGCAACAGAGGTGAGATACTTTGGACCATCCCAAACTTGGGGACTTCGTGCCTCATTTCTGCAAAATAAATAAAGTTAGCCCTCTCCCCATCCGGACTTGACTACTTACACATTAATGATTAGCATATCAGCACGTTTTCTCCAAATAAAGCACATATCATGATTGTGCCCTGTTGGGATTATGGAAATCCCGATGGGTTTTGGACAAGGCTTGCCTTAGAGAGTTATTATGCAAACAGCATTCTAACCCGTACTAGGTTCAGACATGATGCATGCATAGTTAACATCAGAGTGGGGTTTTCTAGAAGAGTCTAGACCGGTACCCTCAAGTGGACAACTTGAGAGAGAAAGGCACGGAACCGTCGACTGCACCGCTGATCGACTAGTTTTACCGCAAATAAGCCTTTCCAAATTTAAAAGGGTGATATAGGAAGAGCGCGGACACTCATCAAGTGCCGTTACGATATTAATTGCGCACGAGTGGAATATGAGGTGGAGCATGCAATTATGCAAAGACAAAACAACATATTGTTAAGTATTTTGCAAGGTAAAGTGATAAATGCAGTATTTAATAAATGTAAAGACAGAAAAGAAAGAAAAACAAGGAAAGAGTTAGTCCGTATAATGGAAAAATTGTAAAGAGATAAAAAAGGGTAGGGATTGGGAAAGACATAAACATTGAAGCCAGCGAACAAGGGTAAACGAAAAGTTGCATGTAAATTCATGCAAAAAGGAAAATAGGGAAGGTGGTGTGCATGTAAAAAGTAAACGGTGAATTTGAGCATAAAATAATAAAGACACGCTTATCGAGAGAGACTAATACACAGAGACCAAGTTCATTATGGTAAGAGCCTAAGGATTTCCCCAGCAGAGTCGACATGCTGTCGCGCCTCTCTTTCTCGCGAAATCGGGTTTCGACATTGACAACTCTTTTAAAAGGAAGGGTTACTAAAAAAGAGAGTCGCCACCTAACAGATTAAGGTGCGTTAGGGCACCTATTGCAAATGACTCGGGTTTACTAGTTTGCGTCACCAAAGATCAGGTAACGACTCAAATTACCTCGAGGAGAAGGTGTTAGGCACTCCTCGAGGTCTACAACGGTGGATCCCGACCGAACTCAAATCATGTGAATTAGTCTAAGAGAAAAGAAACAATTGACGAATGAAAGAACTATTTTAACAGGAATGGGGGGTTCCTAAGTTTTTTTGCCTAAAGGATCACCCCGTGCAACATAAATAATACTTCGTAACTCCTTCAAGACAGGGTGTTACTCATATTATTCAGCGGGCACAGACTATCATCTCCTGCTACCCGATTACTATCTTTAAGTTGTTTACCTAAAGCGCTCTAGTCAATTCTAAGTCGTACTTTACGCGTGCACTACCCGTCCCATGCCTAGGGTCTAGGAGGCATTTGGACCTCTATTTCAGCGTGGTTCTAGACCTTAAGTTAGGTTGCTCAAAAGGAGAAAACTAGGCGACATACAAAAATAGTTTAGGACTTTCATGTAAAAGCAAATAAGGGTTCAGGTTAGCCTCCACACTTAGGCAGCAAATGCACTCAAACAAATTAGGCATTTTGACAGTTTCAACAATTGAAGTCGTTAGGCCCTAAAGATATTAAGAATAACTCAGTTGTTCCTATAGGCATGCTTTATACTGGAGTTCAACGAGGCAGTGTTTTAACATTTTAGTGCTTAACAAAGATAGTGATTACCCTATAGAAATGATTCCTACCTTTGATGATTGAAACTGGTTTTAGTTCTTATATACTAAATGAGCAAGTATGACAATAGCATATCAATCAATTAAGAACCCTATGATCATGATGCCTAATGAATATGCTGCAATGCAAATTGAACTTTGGTTATTTTATTCCCTATAGGCATGGTATCTAAAAATCAGAATAGGCAGGTTATCCACATAACTTATTCGAGCAAGTAAACAACTATAGGTAGGTTATCTACAGAGCATATTCGAGCAAAATAAACACCTATAGGCAGGTTATCTAACATACAATAGCATAATGTATTTGAATAAAGTAAACACCTATAGGTAGGTTATCTAACATACAATAGCAGAATGAGCAAAGGAAACACCTATAGGCAGGTTATCTAACACAATAGCAGAATGAGCAAAGTAAACACCTATAGGCAAGATTTCTACCCATTCTCATACATATGTTAAAATAAACTCAGTTTCCCAATTTACTAATACCCCAATTTTATTACAAATAATTATTACAGACCAGAATTGAATGAATGAATTACAAAGTATAAAAACTATAGGAAGCCTGTAGCAGGCCCAAATACACCTGGACAGGCCAGGCCTTCAACTCATAGTAGCTCCAAAAGCCCATGTTCATAGAGACACAGTAACCAGCGGTGAATGATTCACCCATATCTCAAGGATAAGCATACAGAATCCAAATCTCTAGTGTGTCAGAGTTCCCAAGGGCTTCAAGAACCCAGGGCAGTGCTCACACTAGAGAAGAATGAATAGAACAGTTCAAAGAAGACTAGGGACCAAATCCTAGTGTGTCAGAGTTCACGAGGGTCTCATATGAACCCTGAGCAGTGCTCACACTAGGGAGGCCAAGGGACAGAACCTAAATTGCTTTGGCTTTCAGCCAGCAAAGAGTGAGAATTCAGGAGAGTAGGATGGGATTAGGGGGTACAGAATCACACATAGAACGCAAACAAATAGCAGCACATTTGAACCTAGGTAGACTTAATCCAATTTTTAGAAGTTAACACAATCACATGCTAATAAGACCAGTTCATAAACATGTTCACAGTGATAACAAAGACTGCATATCAGACTAAGTCATAGAAAGAAAGCTCATTGATTAACAGTAGGTCAAGAACACACTAATTAGTATTAGGAACTAATTAAACAATTTAGCAGAGGTATCATAACATAGTGAGCACAGAACTAAACAAGTCACATGGTGACAGGTTCAATAAACAAACTGATGAATCTGTTAAGGCGCACATAACTAAATAAGTCACATGGTAAAAGGTTCAATAAACAAACTGATGAATCTGTTAAGGCGCACATAACTAAACAGTTCTTAGGAAAGGTATGAAGGCATTTAAGGCTAAAGAATAGCCCTAAATTACATAGAGTTAGGAAGATTCAAACTAAGTTCAACATGTCTTAAATACAGGTAATAGCATTTGGGGTAACATGGTTTGATAACAGTAACACGTTAAGTAGCTAATCATAGTGGAATAGCAAAGGATTAAATAAACTCACCAGTTAAGATGAAATAGGAAAAAGGAATCCAACAGTGTAGCAATTGTTACCAACATAAGCAAAATAGTTGAGGATTTCTAGCCTTGGCTTCCAGCCAGCCAGGAATCAAAAGCACAGAGTAATATTGCTAGGAGTGAAAAAAAACTTGAATTCTAAACTTTATTTCAAAGGGGAGTGGGGAGGGGTTCGAATAATGTTCTAGCATTAAAGAATTCCTTACTTAAATACTGAGGTCAGTGTTTAAATCAGTAGGGTTGAACCCTAAGTTTTAGGTGAAAACATGCCCAAAACCAGTAGGAAATAAGGTAAAGAATCACATCAGGCAGACAAGAGATCATTGTAAAAGAAATACTCAATCGAGCCAGATTTGATTCAAGTAAAAAGGGTTGGAAACCCTAAATTAGGTAAACCACAAAATTACCAGAGAATAATGGCAAATAATCATGTATTAACACATACAAATGAACGTAGATAGGGATTATTCAAAAGAGACATGAAATTGAACCAGATTAGTTCGAGTAAAAAGGGATTGAAACCCTAATTTTGGGTAAAAAACAAAATCAACAAGAATAAAGAAAAAGAACACATATTAGCACAAAATAAACATATATAGGAACTTAAAATAGGAAACTTATAATCAAACCAGATTTGGTTCAAGTAAAAGTGATTTGAAACCCTAAATTAGGTAAGTCACAAAATCGGCAAAAATCAACAGACCCATAAGTAATAGAGAAAATATAGATGGAGAAATGTTAAAAAAATAGAGTTTGAACCAGATTTGGTTCAAATCAAAGAAGATCTGAAACCCTAACCTTAAGGGCTTAGTGCGAATCATGAGAGATATGGGAGAATCATCACAAATAACGTACTTGGACTCGAGATTTGTCCGGATTCAAAAGATAAACACGGATTTGGACGGAATCAAATCGGGATACTTGCTTTATTTAGGCAAGTACCTAAGTTATTCCGGAATCTAGCACCAAATAAGGGAAGAACCCTAAAACGGTAAGGGAATAAGGTAGGAATCTCATTAGGACCGGGATTTGGGAGGATTTGGGTGAGGCGGCGGCGTTAGGGTTCAATAGGGGAGGGGAAATGAGGGCGGTGGTTTTTAGAAAAGTGAGGATTAGGGTAGAGAGGAGGGATATAAGGGAAGGGGGTCATTAGTTGTGGGCCGTTGATCATTGTTTATCAACGGCCAGGATATAGACGGATTGGGGTTGGGTTTAATGAATGGGTAAGGGTAAGTGGGTTAGGGGTATTGGGCTTGGGCTAGTTTGGGTAATTTTAGGTCCGAATTAGTTATAGAATTAGGGCCAAATTTTAAATACCCGATTTTAATAAATAATAATTTATAAAAATAATAGATAAATAACAAAATATATTATTTGTGCATGCAAATGATTAAAAATAATTGTTTAACATTATAAAAAATATAAAAGTTATTGTTTGCATAAATAAAGTAATTATAAGTACATATGGGCTATTATTGCAAAATGTACAATTTAGCCTAAAAATGCAAATATAATTATAACAAAATATAAATAAAATATTTAAAATCTAATATGGGTGTAAATGAAAAGTGTAGATGATAAAATCATCATAAAAATAATTTATAAGGTAATTAATAGATATTTATATAATAAAATATAGGAATAAATTGATTTAAAGCCTTTAAAAATCATAGAAAATTATGAAAAATGCTTTTATATGCTTGTAGATCAAATGATGGTGCATATGCACAATTTTGAAAAATATGTATGTATATATATATATATATATATATATATATATATATATATATATTTGAAAAATATGAGGAAAAAATTGGGTATCAACAATACCCCAATTCAAGCTTTAGGAACTTAAGAATTTCCATCTTCTACATTCGATGCCGAAACCTATCAAATCAATTTCGATTGACCTCAAATTTTTCACACAAGTCATAAATGACATAACGGATCTATGAAAATTTTCATAACTAGATTCTGACCCCGATATCAAAAAGTCAACTCCCCGGTCAAACTTTTCAAAAATTTTAACTTTCCCCATTTCAAGCCAAATTCCACTACGGACTTCAAAAAATATTTCCGGACACGCTCCTAAGTCCAAAATCACCATACAGAGCTATTGGAATCATCAAAACTTTATTCCGGGGTTGTTTACACATAAATCGACATCCGGTCACTATTTCAACTTAAACTTTAAACCTTGGAAATAAGTGTTCCAATTCATTCCTAAAACCTCACCGGACCCAAACTAATCACCCCAACAAGTGACATAACAACTGTGAAGCATAAATTAAGCAGTAAATGGGGGAATGGGGCTACAACTCTCAAAATGACTGGTCGGGTCATTACATCCTCCCCCTCTTAAACAAACGTTCGTCATTGAACGGGTTTAGAATTATACCTGGAGTTTTGAAAATATGAAGATAACAGCTACGCATATCATGCTCGGTCTCCCAAGTCGCCTCCTCAACCGGATTACCCTCCACTGTACTTTTACCGAAGCAATTCTCTTCGATCTTAGCTTTCTAACATGTCTGTCCAAAATGGTCACTGGCTCCTCAACATAAGATAGATCCTTATCCAACTGGACTGAGCTGAAGTCTAACACATGAGACGGATCGCCGTGATACTTTCAGAGCATGGAAACATGGAACACTGGATGAACTGCAGAGAGATTAGGTGGTAGTGCAAGTCTATAAGCCACATCTCATATACCTAGGTCTCAACTTGCTCTTATTCCCAAATCTCATAACACCCTTCATGGGCGAAACCCGGAGCAAGACCCGCTCACCAACCATGAATGCAACATCACGAACTTTCCGATCCGCATAACTATTTTGTCTAGATTGGGCTGGATGAAGCCGATCCTGAATCAATTTAACCTTTTCCAAGGCATCATGAACAAAGTGCATACCCAACAGTCTAGCTTTGCCCGACTCGAACCAACCCACTGGAGACCGGCACCGCCTACCATATAAGGCTTCATACAGCGCCATCTGAATGCTTGAATGATAACTGTTGTTGTAAGCAAACTCCGCAAGAGGCAAGAACTGATCCCAAGCACCCCCAAAATCTATCACACAAGCACGAAGCATATCTTCCAGTATCTGAATAGTGCACTCGGACTTCCCGTCCGTCTGAGGGGGGAAAAGTTGTACTCAACTCCACAGGAGTACCCAACTCTCGTTGTACGGCTCTCCAGAACCGTGATGTAAATTGCGTACACCGGTCAGAGATGATAGATACTGGTATGCCATGAAGCCTAACAATCTCGCAAATGTAAACCTGAGCCAGCTACTCCAAAGAGTAAGTAGTAACCACAGGAATAAAATGAGCTGACTTGGTCAACTGATCTACAATCACCCAAACAGCATCAAACTTCTTTAAAGTCCATGGGAGCCCAACTACGAAGTCCATGGTAATATGCTCCCACTTCCACTCCGGAATTACAAGTCTCTGAAGCAATCCGCCCGGTCTCTAATGCTCGTACTTCATCTGTTGACAATTTAAATGCAGAGCTACAAACCCAACTATATCTTTCTCCATTCACCTGGACCAATAGTGGTACCTCAAATCCTAATACATCTTCGCGGCACCTGGATGAATGGAGTATCGCGAACTATGAGCTTCCTGGAGAATCAACTCACACAAACCATCTACATTATGCATACATAGCCTACCCTGCATCCGTAATACACCATCATCCCCAATAGTGACTTCCTTGGCATCACCATGTTGAACCGTGTCCTTAAGGACAAGCAGATAAGGGTCATCATATTGACGTTCTATGATACGATCATAAAGAAAAGACTCAGAAACCACATAAGACAAAACTCGGTTCGGCTCAAAAATATCCAATCTAACAAACTGGTTGGCCAAGGCCTAAACATCCATGGCTAAAGGCCTTTCTGCTACCGGTAAGTATGCTAAGCTGCCCAAACTTTCCGCTTTACGACTCAAGGCATCGACCACCATATTGGCCTTTCCGAGATGATAGAGAATGGTGATATCATAATACTTAAGCAACTCCAACCACCTCCGCTGCCATAAATTAAGATACTTCTATTTAAACTGAGGTTGTAGACTCTGGTGATCAGTATAAACCTCACAATGGACACCGTACAAATAGTGTCTCCATCTTTTCAAGGCATGAACAATAGCTGCAAACTCAAGGTCGTAGACTAGATAATTCTTCTCATGTACCTTTAACGGTCTGAACGCATAGGCAATCACCTTACAGTCTTGCATCAGTACTGTGCCGAGACCGATACGCGACGCATCACAATATGCAGTATAAGACCCTGAACCTATAGGAAAAACTAGAACTGGTACTGTAGTCAAAGCTGTCTTGAGCTTTTGAAAGCACTCTTCACACTCATACGACCACTTGCACAGAGCACCTTTCTGGGTTAATTTAGTCATAGGAAGTGCAATAGACGAGAAACCCTCCACGAAGCGACGATAATAACCAGCCAAGCAGAGAAAACTCTAAGTCTCAATAACTGAAGATGGTCTGGGCCAACTCTAAACTGCCTCTATCTTCTTTGGATCCACATTAATCCCTTCACTGGACACTATGTGTCCCAAGAATTCCACTGAACTAATCCAGAACTCACACTTAGAGAATTTGGCATACAATCTCTCCTTCTCTCAAATTCTGTAATACAATACCCAAGTGTTGTGCATGCTCCTCCTGGCTACGTGAGTACACCAGGATATCATCAATAAATACTATGACAAATGAATCAAGATATGGCTAGAATACACTATTTATCAAGTGCATAAATGTTGCTGGGGCATTGGTCAGCCCAAAAGACATCACAAGGAATTCATAGTGGCAATAACGAGTCCTGAATGTCGTTTTTAGAATATCCGAATCACGAATTTTTAACTGGTGATACCCATATCTCAAATCAATTTTAGAGAACACCCTCGCTCCTTGAAGCTGGTCGAATGAGTCATCAATACGTGGCAAGGGATATTTATTCTTAATTGTAACTTTTTTCAACTGCCTGTAATCGATGCACATCCACATAGTACCGTCTTTCTTTTCCACAAACAGAACCAGTGCAGCCCAAGGTGACACACTAGGCCTAATAAACTCCTTTTCAAGGAGTTCCTGAAGCTGCTCTTTCAATTTTTTCAACTCAGCTGGTGCCATACGATACTGAAGAATAGAAATGGGTTGAGTGCCCGACACGAAGTCAATACCGAAATCAATATCCCTGTCGGGTGGCATACCCGGCAAGTCTGCGAGAAATACCTACATCAATATCTCTCTTAAAGGCCAAATATGACAAACATCCCTTCCGAACCATACGTTGGGCCTTCAAATAAGAAATTACCCTGCTAGGAACATAATCTAGAGAACCTCTCCATTCAACCTTTGGCAACCCCGTCATCGTCAACGTCACAATTTTTGCGTGGCAGTCCAGAATAGCATGACATGGAGACAACTAATCCATACCAAGAATTACATCAAAATCAACAATACCGAGTAATAAAAGATCAACTCTAGTCTCCAGTTCCCTAATAGTTACCACACACGACCGATACATACGGTCCACAGTTTTAATATCGTCTACCGATGTAGATACACAAATAGGTGAAACTAAGGACTCACGGGGCATATCCAGATAATGAGCAAAATATGATGATACATATAAATAAGTGGAACCAGGGTCAAATAATATAGAAGCTTCCCTGTGGCACACTGAAACAATACCTGTGATCACTGCATCTGAAGCAACATCTGGCCTAGCAGGAAAAGCATAGAATCGGGCCTGACTGCCACCTGATCAGCCTCCCCCTCTTGGGCGACCCCTAGCTGCCTGGCCCCTACCCCAAGCTAGCTGGGCAGGTGGTAGAACTGGTACAAAAGTAGTAGACTGACTCCTCTGCTAAACTGGACCTCGAGTAAGGCGGGGACAAAATTTCCTCACATGACCTAACTCTCCACACTCATAGCACTCCCTCTCGAAGAATGGTGGTGAGTTCTGAGGCGGACCTCAAGAACCAGAATAACTACCAGACGAACCTGGTACAAATGATCCCTGAACTGAAGGACCACGGGGCATACTTTGGGCTGGAAGGGCACCGAGAAATGGCTGACCTTGATGAGAACTGTATGAACCATGGTTGGATAATGCACCACGGTGAACTGGATGACCCGTCTGGGCGTGTCTGTAAGAATGACCCCTATCGCGGTAAAACTGACCCCTGAAGGAACACCACTGAAACCATCTGGTCTACGAGGCCTCTTGGCCTCCCTCTCACCACATTCCTGGCTACGGACCATCTCTATCTGCCGAGCAATGTCAACTACCTCATCAAAAATAGCACCAAATACCCTCTCCCTAGTCATAAGTAACCGCAGCTAATATGTGAGGCCATCAATGAACCTCTTAATCCTCTCCCTATCAGTGGGAACCAACCAAATTGCGTGACGAGCCAACTCAGAAAATCTCATCTCGTACTACATCATAGATATACCATCCTGACGTAACTGCTCAAACTGCCTGCGCAGCTACTCCCTGCAAGACTGTGACACAAACATCTCCAAAAGAGAATAGAGTACTCCTGCCATAAAAGTAGTACTGCACCGACCGGTCTGCACCTCTAATAAGCCTCCCACCATCTGAAATCAGCCCCAGAAAACTGAAAAATAGTGAACGAGACCACACTGGTCTCCAGAATTCCCGTTGTCTGAAGCATCCGCTGGAACTTATCCAGAAAACCCTGAGCATCCTCTGATTCAGCACCGCTAAATGATGAGGGTCGAAGCCTCAAAAATCTCTCAAGTCTCCTTTGCTCATCTTCTGCCATAACGGGGAGTACCGGGGGCTAAGCAGCTGCAATTGGCTGAACTGGTAGTGCCCCCGGTATCTGCATTCCCTGCACTACCTGATCTGGAGAATGGGCAATAAGGGTATGAGTACATCCCCCGGCCTGAGAAGTGGCAGGTGTGGCATGAGCTGAAACCACCTGAGCAAGACTAATGCAAATTATCAATATCTGTGCTAGTGCCTCCTGAAGGCCTGGAATCATAATAGGTGCAGCTGGTGCCTGAGCTGGTCCTGTCGGTTCAACTATATCTGGAATATTCTCCTGAGTTGGAGTAGCTGGTGGTGCTACAGGTTCTATTCCAACTGTTGTACGAGTTGCACCTCGACCTTTACCTCGGACGTCTCTGTACCGATCCACAAGACTCTACTAAACTTGCTCATGACTCGTGAGACTTATGTAACCTAGGATCTGATACCAACTTGTCACGACCCAAAATCTCACCTGTCGTGATGGAGCTTATCTCAATACTAGGCAAGACGACAATCTCAATAAACCACCATATCTTTTAAGTTTGAAAACATAATATTTAAATTCAACGGAAGAAATCTCACAATACAGTTATAATCACTCCCAAAACCCGGTGTCACTAAGTACGTGAGCATCTAATATGAATACAAAGTATGACTGACAAAGCACTCTGATATCTAACAGTCGTCGTGT
The DNA here is from genome assembly GCF_000715075.1 of Nicotiana tabacum. Classification (NCBI taxonomy): domain Eukaryota; kingdom Viridiplantae; phylum Streptophyta; class Magnoliopsida; order Solanales; family Solanaceae; genus Nicotiana; species Nicotiana tabacum. The sequence continues at coordinate 29,653,266 of NC_134093.1, forward strand.
CCATAAGCACATGGATCTGAACACGAGGTGCAGAGTGTAGTATGAGTACAACCAACTCAATAAGTAGTAAGACTAACCTCTTGGCAGAAAGTGGTGACGAGCTCCGCATGTATAGTCCAGTATAAATAATGGTACAGAATTGTAGGCTTGCTTTCAAGTTCAATAGTTAAACTCAGTACAAGTGAAATAGATCAATACTGCATGATATAAGGAATATGTCATCTCAGTGGATGACCTCATGTAATACAGGTGTTACACCATATTTTTTCGTATATGAAAGTACGCCATAAGTAAATTGATCGAAGCTTGGAAATGAGATGGTACATCCCGCATTTTCGTATGTTAAAATTTCATCGTAAGCGAATCGACGCAAGTTCGAGAAAGAGATTATTTTGCAATTATAAGCATTATGCTATTTCAAACAAGTGATGAATAAATTCGTGAAGGTGAGAGAGTAAGAAAATCAAAGAAAATGAATTTTTGTCAAAGTTTAACATGTTGGGATAAAATACGGCCCGAGCTAAAATACCCGGTATTTATGGACTAGTGCCATACAAGGTACTATATGACCATAATAGTAAGATGTATAAGGTATGTTAAAAGTGAGTAGTATTTTAATTAAGTTAAGGTAATTGATTAATTATTAGATAATGGGATATTACCTAGTTAATTAAGGAATCATTGGGTAATTAATTAAAGAATTGGGTAAGATAAGACACTCCCCCACGTGGCAACAAGCCACCCCAAGGAATTGTGACTCTTAAGTTATTATGTTATGTGGCAAGATTAGAGAGGTGATATTTGGCAAGTCTTAAAGACATGAGTAACATATTCATTTAATGAAAGAGATCCATTTTAAGTCTTAAGCATATGAGTCACATATCCATCTAATGAAAGAGAGCAAATTTTAAGTCTTAAGAACGTGAGTTTCTTCAAATGAATTCATGTGTACATTATAAATCAAATGAGTTCTTCATGTGTGCAATTCACGCTTTAGAGAGTGGCTGGCCGTGAGTTCTTCAAAGAGCAAAACAATTCCATACCAAAATTAGATAACGTTGGTTGTTGATTCTATAATGCTTGAATTGCAAATTCTAAGAGAATCGGTTCAGGTATGTTAAGGCTATCCCTTCTTTCCTTTTGGCATGATCCAAATGATACAAATGAAATGAGCAAAATACGCAACTTTCATAAATGACTCTGTTCATAGAAATATTAGGGGTGTAAATATTCTTGATTCCCCATGTGAATTATTATTATATCTTCTGTTCATGGGTCTCAGAGAAATACGTATTTGATAAAGTTTATCCGACAGGCATATTATTTTTATGACATTCCAAGAAATCTTATTAACTTAGTTCTTATGCATTTCATGCATTTATACATATACATTGACCCATGACTAGATGGCGTTATATACGCATATATTATATGTATATATGGAAAAAGTATACGGCATTATATACGCACCACCACCTGATCAGCTGGTATACGTTGATGAATTGCCCACAGTGGCCGAAATGATATGATGGGATGCCCTCAGAGGTTTGATGATGTTATGAACATATATACCTATTCATGGTATGGCATTTATACGCATATGCATGACGTTTTAAAAATGAAATGATTCACAGAGCTATGAAGACGTACATGTCAAGTCTTTTACTCCATGTTTCTCTCATGTCTATTATTTACTGATTTTCATTCCTTACATACTCGGTACATTATTTGTACTGACGTCTCTTTTGCCTGGGGACGCTGTGTTTCATGTCCACAGGTCTCGATAGACAGGTCGAGAGTCCTCCAAGTAGGCGATCAACTCAGCGGAAGATATTGGTGCACTCCATTTGCTCCGGAGTTGCTTCTTTGGTCAGTATGATTTAGATGTGTAATCATTGGTATGGTAGGGCTCTGTCCCGACCTTTATGACAATTATGTATTCTTAAAGGCTTGTAGACAGATGGCGTGTACGTAAACGATTGTATGGCCTTGTCGGCCTATGTTCAGTGTACGAGTGGTTATTTTGGTCTTAGAGGCCCATATGTCTTATATATAAGTTGGTATTACATGTTGTATTCTACCTATCTCACGGTAGCCTCTCTGGCTCAGTTATGTATAATAGTATGATACGAAAAGATACGTTATGTTGGTACTCGGTTGAGTAAGGTACTGGGTGCCAGTCGCGGCCCATGGTTTGGGTCGTGACAAAAGTGGTATCAGAGCAGTTCTATCCTAGGGAGTCTACAAGCCATGTCTAGTAGAGTCTTGTTTATAGGTATGTCGTGCACCACACTTATAAGCAGGAGGCTACAGGGCATTTAAGACTGTCACTCTTTCTTCTTACTCTAGATCGTGTGGTAGAGCTCAGTTGTAAGAACTCAATTTCCTAAACTCTATCTTATTCATAATACGACGATACCTACATCCAGAAAGATGGTTGGTAAGAGATATAGCTGTGGAAGAGTTGAGTTAGAGGAACTCGAGTTTGCATCATTCCTATGATGGATAAATGTGAGGTCTTCAGCAGAACATGTGTGTACCTTACGTGTAAGCTTCTTGATAAGGAGCCTTAAGGCAAGAATATCTATCCACCTCTATGGTAAAAGGCAATGAGAGATTCAGAAGATAGATACAAGCTTCAATAAGTAAAAGGAGGAAGATGAGAAGGGTACGAGGTACCCAGTTAATGAAGATTATCAGTATTTTCAACTCCGGCAGAAAAATATAAGCATTGTGACTTACCTTCAACAGTAACAGATGTATGTAGAATTGGCCACACCCATCTCAGCTATACCCTATTTGGGGGCTAACATGTGTAGTTTAAGAAAAGGAGAGGATATTAGGATCCGGCTGGGGTTAGAATAACCCAAAATGGTAAATGGATTGTTTGTGTTAGTTGACATTTCTGAAGGATATTACAAAGGTGCTAATAGATCTCCTTGTGAGGAACCCAGATGGTGCACTCTAGAATATTACAATTAGATGTGAATATTAGCATGAGAAATAATCACAAGATAGGCATGGAAAGCCTGGAAAGGATAAATATTACCTTATTGTGGCTCGCGTCCCTAGTAGAGCGAGAACGTTAAGCAACCCAAAGAGCCACTGGATGGAGCAAAGGGGAGCTAAAAGCAAAAGAATGTCTTGTTCGAGTTTTCAGAATAAAGTGATAGACATAAATGTTAGCAGGAAATAAGAAATGAGTTAATGAAGCATTATGAGTAAAATATGATACATGGATGACAACGGTAGATCAAAAAGATGACAGTATTACAGAGTCTATAGTCAATTGAAGGAAAAGACGAGAGGTGACAGGCCTTGAGATAACAAAAGAGTATAGGCCAGAAAGTCATATCCTCATTTCAAGAAATAAGTTCGTGACTCCAACGCGACTACCTGAAGGAAAAGTTAGATCTCGGAACAATAGAAACCAGTATGGGCTGGTGAACAAGATAAACTAAACATGAATTAGGGGCTGAGTGATTGGATAATAGTCAGCATCATGAGAATTTTAGATATTGTTCTGGCGATAATAGAGTGGACAACAAAAGAAGATTCATGAGAAATTCAGAGAATGGTCATTTAGGAAGACGCTTCCCTAAGGCAAACAATGTAAGTAAAGTTAAGCTTAAGGGAATGTATGTGCTAGTTATACTAAGTGTCACACTCGCGATTAAGGAATTTTATTATCCTTGATACAGAAGGATTTCCGCAAGGCGAGTAAGGGCCATAGATGATTTAAAAATATGCCAAAGATGAAGATGTAAAATATCTATAGGTAGATCCTCGTGGCTCCAACTCCTAGTACTCCCCTAAAGGGGGGAATATGGAGTGATGTGGAATTAAGTCAGAATTAAGTGGTTCTAGTAACTATGGATTAATAAAGGAAGAATGTGATAAGAATGAGAAAGGGATAGGATTGCACTTATTCAAATCCTACAGATATGCTACGATTCCAGAACATTATGCAAACACAACGTCAAGGATAGTAGGTAAGGGTTCCTGCTTGAGATGTTATTGATAGATAAGGAGCCAGTGCGGGACGTAAGTTAAGATAAAGGAAATGACCCATGAAAGATTACGCAGAATATTGATATGAGAATGAGCCAATGAGTAGTTGATTCAGGAAGAGCCTAGTTATGGCTAGACAAGAGGATACAGACAAATCAACAGATCGTGCAAGATAAACATAGTGAACCCCAACATGGGGAATTTAGTCTCGTAGATATGACATTGTAATACTTGAGAAATATTCATATAGGAGTCGGGGTAGTTAAAGGTACCGTATGAATATTTTGGATATAAAATATAGTCTCACTGAGAAGACAGTCAAAACTTCAGTTCAGGAGTAACCCTACAAGCCCAAGGGCGTGGAAATAAGTAACTACGGATAATTATAGGCAAGGAAGAACATCAAAAATTCCTTAAAGTATACGATGTAATAAGCTCGCAGCTTCACAAGAGTCAGAAGGTATTCCCTAAGTACTACAACGAAAGACTAGCTGAGGAAACAAGGAAGAAGGCTTCAACCTAAGCACAGTGACCTAAAGAGGAAATGGTCATGTAAAAACAGTCTCAATACAACATTGTATGCACTCCATGAGAAAGTGGAACCTACCATGGCTAAGGAACAGGAAGAAAAATGCAAAAGTAATATGCGATACCATGTGAGTTGCACAAAAATTCCGGCATGCGTGGGAACTAAGATAAACTAAGTATACACGCAACAGAGGGGCAGAAAGTCCAGGAAATGTAATAGCTTACGTTTAAAGGAACCTCAGAGGGAACAAAAGGGATTATGCACTTAATACTTCGGAGTGATATTCATGCACCATATATGTTGACATTCATACAACCGTAGAAGACTCTGGTATAAGTTAAAAGAAAGAATTGAGCCTAGGGAATAGACAAAGGATTGAATTATCAGAAGATTGTATCATGGATATTCCATAGCGCCCATGAAAGGCTAAAGTAATAACTAATACCGTGAGCCACAGATCAGAAAATAGCTTTAGCCTACATAAAGGTTGATCAGAAGGAAGAGGAAACTAAAGAGTTACAACAACAACAACAACAACAACCCAGTATAATCCCACTAGTGAGGTCTGGGGAGGGTAGTGTGTACGCAGACCTTACCCCTACCCTGGGGTACAGAAGTTGTTTCCAATAGACCCTCAACTCCATCCCTCCAAGAACTCCCCACCTTGCTCTTGGGGTGACTCGAACTCATAACCTCTTGGTTGGAAGTGGAGGGTGCTTACCACTAGAGCAACCCACTCTTGTCAAAAGTTCACTAAATAAAAGTATAAATTATTGATTTTGTACCTAATAAATCAAATGAGTTGTGATAGAATTAGCTCGAACTCATAAAGTTCAATTATTCTGGAATTGAATCTGAAAATTTTGACTCTATGAACGTAATTTAACATGTTAAAGCCTCATAAGAAGTCAATATGAAGCTCCCACCGGAGTGTGTATGCACTAGAGGTGCAAGTATTATAATAGAGCTTCCAGTCGCGGGTGTGAATTATACCTATGTGGAAGGGAGGTCATGAAAGAGATAGAAGATGTGATGCGAGATTTTAAGGTAAGTAAGGTAAAGGTGAACAACGTACGAGATACTCAAATACAGAAGATCGTGAATAGTCCATACTTCAGATAGAAGGCTAGAAGCACTGTGATTCAGTATCCAGGAATGATAGCGGCGTCGTCAGTGGCATATATTTTCCAGCCTATGGTTTCTAGGTACCGAGAGGCCTAGTTAAGAGAGTAAAGAAGAGTTTGAGACGATGTGATGGCTCGCTTGATGTTCCAAAATAACACAAGGAAATATATGGTGCAAGCAAGTTGAAAGAAGGTTGTGAGTAGTATAACTAGATATGTGTAGGTCGCAAGCTAAAGTATTTTAAAGCGACAAGGTTTTAGGAAGACAGGAGTAAGGATAAGAAAGGGCGAGTGAAAGGTGATGAGAATGGATAAGTCCTTAGGATTAAGCCCATGAAAACAAGAGAGCTGATGGTTTCTGTAAGTTATAGAAAGCTCAGTATAGCCTGAATGAACTCAAAGGAGTCTAAGACTAATAGCATTTAAAAGGGATGGAATGCTGCCCTGGTAGAAAAATGATGGTATACTTGTGATAAATGAAGGATGACAGTTGGACCTTCGATTGAGTGATGATTTGAAGGGATTTCATGAATTGTACAAGATTAAAATACCCACATAAGTGAGTCACATTGGGATGCTATAAAGTACGGTTATTGAAGTACAGTATCGCCGCTAAGTGGATCAGGAAAATCACTTCGAATATTCCTCGATGCAACGTAAACCCTAGTGGCAATGTTTTACGTAAGAAATTTCAAGATATCAGTGGTAGATTGTAGATCAACATTGAGGTAAATCAACAATGGATGGATAGAAGTTACAAAGTACGAAATGATATATGCCAATATTCTTAAGTTCGACAAAGTACCGACCGAAGAACTTCAATACACCTCTAGATGCCCAGAGAGACATCTTATCAAGTTCTGTATATGTTCCCATAGTGAGGCCTAAAGATTGGCTAAAAGCTGAAGGGAAGAGTTGCATAGGAGCACATGCAAGGAAAAAGTCCTACAGGCTGCATGGCAGAAGGTAGCAAGAGTTACGAGATTGAAAGAATTCCGACCACAGACCGTGGTGTGAGAAAGAGGCCTAAAGGGGGAATGCCCTGGCCTTTGGATTTATTCAAAGAACAGTTGCCTAAATGGCAAGAAGAGTATTAAAGTATTCGCAAGACATAAGTTATGAAAATGATACGTGCATCAATCAACATTCGAGGACGAATGTTCCAAAGGGGGAATGATGTTACACCCCATGTTTTCGTACGTGAAAGTACGCCATAAGTAAATTGATAGAATCTCGAAAATGAGATGGTACATCCCGCATTTTCGTATGTTAAAATTTCATCGTAAGCTAATCGAGGTAAGTTCGAGAATAAGATTATTTTGAGATTATAAGCATTATGCTATTTCAAACAAGTGATGAGTAAATTCGTGAAGGTGAGAGGGTAAGAAAATCAAAGAAAATGAATTTTCGTCAAAGTTTAACATGTTGGGATAAAATAAGGCCCGAGCTAAAATACCTGGTATTAATGGACTAATGCCAAACAAGGTACTATATGACCATAATAATAAGATGTATAAGGTATGTTAAAAGTGAGTAGTACTTTAAGTAAGTTAAGGTAATTGAACAATTATTGGGTAATGGGAGATTACCTAGTTAATTAAGGAATCATTGGGTAATTAATTAAAGAATTGGGTAAGATAAGACCCTCCCCCACGTGGCAACAAGCCACCCCAAGGAATTGTGACTCTTAAGTTATTATGTTATGTGGCAAGATTAGAGAGGTGATATTTGGCAAATCTTAAAGACATGAGTCACATATTCATTTAATGAAAGAGAGCCATTTTAAGTCTTAAGCATATGTGTCACATATACATCTAATGAAAGAGAGCAAATTTTATGTCTTAAGAACGTGAGTTTCTTCAAATGAATTCATGTGTACATTATAAATCAAATGAGTTCTTCATGTGTGCAATTCACGCTTTAGAGAGTGGCTGGCCGTGAGTTCTTCAAAGAGCAAAACAATTCCACACCAAAATTAGATAACGTTGGTTGTTGATTCTGTGAAGCTTGAATTGCAAATTCTAAGAGAATCGGTTCAGGTATGTTAAGGCTATCCCTTCTTTCCTTTTGGCATGATCCAAATGATACAAATGAAACGAGCAAAATACGCAACTTTCATAAATGATTCTATTCATATAAATACTAGGGGTGTCAATATTCTTGATTCCCCATGTGAATTACTATTATATCTTCACGCTTCGGCCTATGTTCAGTGTACGGGTGTTTATTTTGGTCTTAGAGGCCCATATGTCTTATATATAAGTTGGTATTACATGTTGTATTCTACCTATCTCACGGCAACCTCTCCGGCTCAATTATCTATGATAGTATGATACGAAAAAATACGTTATGTTGGTACTTGGTTGAGTAAGGTACCGGGTGCCCTTCGCGGCCCATCGGTTTGGGTCGTGACAACTGGTAACAAATCATTTGATCACTCAGTACTGTTTATGGCCAATCCAGCCCAGGGATATTCCATCCCGTATATATATACACATCGACTGACAGTCAGTCACTCAGTACCGTATAAGGCCAGTCTAGCCCTGGGGTAATTTATTCCCCAAATGTAAATGATACAGACAAGATCCATTTCCAGGCAAACTTTCATCACTATACAAATAAGTAAGGCAAGTCCATGCCGTGAGAAGTCCATCTCGAATATATAATCATCTACTCTCACTAGGGGTGTGTACAGACTTCGGAGGGGTTCCTTCAGCCCAAGCGCTATATAAAGCCGGTATGGCCTACTGCGGCGTGCAGTCCGATCCCATAATAATAATAAAGCCTATAAGACATGCTGCAGGCGGGCAACCCCGATCCATATAATAGTAAAGTGTGTACAGACTCCGGAAGGGCTCGTTCAACCCAAGCACTATATCAAGCCAATCATGGCATATAACAATGAAACATGCTGCGGCGCGCAACTCGATCCCATAATTATCCTCATAATTAGGTCCTCGGCCTCGCTCAGTCATCAATCTCTCCAGTTTCTCGAGCTCAAGATGTCATAAAAATCAGCCCAAAAATGAAACATGATCTTTAATAAGAGCATCATCTCATGTTCTCTAACACGTGGGAAATGTTCAGATAATAACATGATTCTTTAATTTTTACAACCTTATAGAATTTATTCAAGTCACAATTTTAATGGTGCACATCCACACACTCGTCAACTATCGTGTGGCACCTCCAAACAATTTATATAACACGAATTCGGGGATTCTTACCCTCAGAACCAAGTTTAAAAGTGTTATTTACATCAAAACCGCATAATTTCTTACTCCGCTATGCCCTTGCCTCGTGAATTGGTCTCCAAATGTCCCGAATCTAGCCACAAGAAGCACAGTACAATAAATATAGGCTAAAGGAATCAATTCCACAAGAAAGATACGAAATTATAGCCAGAAATCTGAAATTGGCTCAAACCCCGCCCCGGGCCCACGTCTCGAAATCTAACAAAAGTCACAAAACCCGAAAGCCCATTCTCTCACGAGTCTAACCATAACAAATTTACTCAAATCTGATAAACAAATCCCATTCAAAACCTCAAAATTCAAGTCCAAGAACTATTCCTCATTTTCCTCAAATTTCCATCTCAAAACACTAATTAAATGAAGAAAACAATGATATATTCGTGTATATTGACCAAATTCAAATTAGAATCACTTACCCCGATGTTTTCCCTTGAGAATCTCTCAAACATCGCCTCTCCCCAAGCTCCAATTTGTCAAACATTGAAAATGGGACGAAACTCCCATTTTATAACTTAAAGTTTCTGTCCATGCGCTGCCCTCGATTTCCTGACCTCGATTTCCTGGCCTCGATTTCCATACCTCGATTTCTTGACCTCGATTTCCTGACCTCGATTTCCAGCCTCGATTTTTTTCCAGCCTCGATTATTTTCAGCAGAAAAATTCCAGCAGCTGTTTAAGTCCAAATTTTGATCCATTAACCATCTGAAACTCACCCGAGGCCCTTGGGACCTCAACCAAATACACCAGCAAGTCCTAAAACATCATACGAACTTAGTTGAAACCTCAAATCATATAAACAATGATAAAACCACGAATCATACCCTAATTCAAGCTTAAGGAACTTAAAAATTTCCAACTTCTACATTCGATGCCGAAACCTATCAAATCAATTCCGATTAAACTCAAATTTTGCACACAAGTCATAAATGACATAATAGAGCTATGAAAATTTTCAGAACTAGATTCCGACCGCGATATCAAAAAGTCAACTCCCGGTCAAACTTCCCAAAAATTCAACTTTCGCCATTTCAAGCCAAATTCCACTACGGACTTAAAAAACAAATCCGGACAGGCTCCTAAGTCCAAAATCACCATACGGAGCTATTGGAATCATCAAAACTCTATTCCGGGGTCATTTACACATAAGTCGACATCCGGTCACTATTTTAACTTAAACTTTAAACATTAAAACTAAGTGTTCCAATTCATTCCTAAAACCTCACCGGACCCTAATAACAAATGTGAAGCATAAATTGAGCAGTAAATGGGGAATGGGGCTACAACTCTCAAAACGACTGGCTGGGTCGTTGCAGAACGTGCCAAGAACCATTCTGAAGTCATCAAATCACTGAATGTACTTACCATACATATACTAGCAGGTGACCCCACGTCACCCCAATCAACATAGCCCGAAAACACCATCTCAACTGAAGATTTTTCCTTCCACCAACATTAATAAGACTTAGAGTCAAATTTTTACTATATAATCATTTCCCAAAGACCTGATTCCCACATCAACACACAGTACTAGCCTCAACCATCTGCAACAACTCATACCTACACCCACAAGGTACAACTACACGACGTGACACATCATACACATGCCCAGAACAAAAACTCTAGTCACAATAGTTGCGCATAATCAAATCTAGCACCGACAATTAACCTCATATCAGCTAGAACCCTGTTCCAAACCTTCACAACACTGACAACGGTGCGAGAAAAATGAAGACCTCATAACCATTCACACAAATCAATAAGTCACATCTAACACCACCTGGGCACGCACCTCGTAAGCTAAAACCTAATAAGCACAACGCGAATATGACTAAATATGCAAAGACAAACACATGAGAGAACTATCGAACAGGTCCGACAGGCACAACTCCCTATAAGTACCATACTCACGAATCAATTCCACAAGGGAGGATCAAAACATATGAACTAATCACAAGGATCTCATCCTAATATAACCCCACTGCGGCACGTAGCCCAGTTAAAACATGTCAAATCACATGAAAATGCGAGGGTGTTACCCTTAACTCTGAATCACAAGTAGAATATACATCATACCAACCGAACCTTCCACTAATTTCATTTTGCGATACAAAATCACAACATGTAACGTACTTCACATATCGGTAGAGCATCTAAATCACAAATCGTAACCAACCATCTATAAATCACATCAAAAACTATCGTAATGGGAAACAGAAAGTCACTTCTAGTCTCATAGCTCTCAATAATGAATAAAATAAAACGATAGACACGGGCTACCACTATAGAATCTCCCAACATGGGCAAACACATAAGCAGAGTACAAAATCATGAAACTCACACATATGTGAAGCAAGATAAGAGGATTCACCACAATAAGCAGAACCAAATCAATATAAGAATTATGCTCCTCAAACGGTAGAAACCAAAGTAGGTCCATGTCTGGACAAATTGCTAAATCTAACGGCATACTCTGACACTGACATAGTGCCCCGGTGCAGCTTCTCAAACACCGTGCGCCATGCATCCCGAAGGATCTGGGCAACAAACTCTCTCAGGAATATCTCTAAAAACTGAGTCCATGAAAGTGAAGTTGCATCGGGCTACACAACTCGTATGCTCGCCACCACTGATATGCCACTCCCTTAAGCTGGAACATAGTAAAATCAACCCCACTTGTCTCCACAATACCCATAGTGCGGAGAATATTGTGGCATTCCTCTAGGAAACCATGTGCATCCACTGAAGCCAAACCAATGAAGGTAGGAGGGTAATACTTCTTGAACATTGCAAGTCTAAGTTTTTCCTCCTCAGCTGTTGCTGCCCTAACCACAGACTAAACTGGAATAATAAGCTATGTCGGAATGACACCTGGAACCTGACCAATGTGGACTCGCTGCTCTAGAGTACGGGCGGTGGGAGTCTGAGCTCCTCCCCCGGTCTTTGATGTGGCTAGTGCAACCAGATTCAACCCCGCCTAAGCCAATATGCCAAACATGCTCAGGAAATGTGCCAACATCCCCTGAAGTCTCGGGGTAGCAACAGACGTCTCCGGTACCTGTTCCCCAACTGGCGTTACTGGTGGCTCCTCAATTGCTGCTCTGACAGGTGCTCTAGCTACAGAACATGCCCCTCTTCGGCCTCTGCGTCTGTCTTTGCCTCGGTCCCTATCAGCACCAGCTCTGGAGGCAGTGTCATTAGTAACCACAGCTCGTGTCCTCACAATTTGTGAGAGAATAGAAGGACAAAAGCTCAAACTCTGAGATCAATAAACTCACGCAATAGGAATGAAAGAAGTGAAATTGTCCTAATAGTTCTGTAGCCTCTCGAAGATAAGTACAGACATCTCTATACCGATCCGCAAGAATCTACTAAACCTGTTTATGACTCGTAACACCTATGAACCTAGAGCTCTAATACCAACTTGTCACGACCCCAATTTTCCTCTGTAGGATGTCGTGATGGCACCTAGTCACTAAGACTAGGTAAGCCTAACACTAACTGAATTAAATGACAATATTTGACCAGAAACAACTATTAAGCATGGAACTGAATTTTCTATAAGTAAACCAATAATCCTGAGTGCAATACAATTCTCAAAATTGGTAGTACAAGTCATAAGCTCTACTGAGTTTACTAGGAAAAATCTTCTAAGTACAACTGTTCGGGAATAAAAATAGACATGATAAGTACAATATCAGAAGGTGACTCTAAGGCCTGTGAACGCGACGGTAGGTATACCTTGGGTCTCTACAGCAAAACCTGAACAACTAGCCAGTGATCAACCAACTCTGAAGTACCTAGATCTACACAAAAATGTGCAGAAAGCGTAGCATGAATACACCACAGCGGTACCCAATAAGTAACAAGACTAACCTCGGTGGAGTAGTGACGAGGGACGGTCAAGATACCAACTAGACTTAACAACATGTACTAGTATGAATGTGAAACTAACAAGGAAACAATGCCAATATATAACTAAGCAGGGTAAGATAACAAAACTATACTCGCAATAGAACGCTAGAAACAACAATTAGCAACAAGGAGCACGCAGGTAGTAATGCTGTTGATACACAAATTTTGCCCTCATATTTCTCAAAATGCATATACACTTTCAAAATAGCATATTTGCATCAATATTTAGTTTACAAACCTATAAAAGCATTTTCTATAATTGTCCATAATTTTTAGAGCTTTAAATTAATTTTCTTGAATTTAAATTATATAAATATTTAGGAATTATTTTGTGATGACTTAGTTAGCTAAAATTATTATTTTTTGCACATATAATATATGTTTCAAATATTTTATTTTATTTCATATAATTACATTAGCATTTCTAAGCTATTTATCTAATTTTGCAATAATGGCCTATATTCATACATAAAGGCTCTTTATTCTATATTATTTATGTCAAAATAGAAAATTTATATTTTTATAATACAAAGTTATTATTTTAATTATTTTAGTGCATAAATAATATTTGCATTCATTTTATTGAGCATTTTCCATAAATTATTTTGATAAAATTTGGGGTATTTAATTAATAGCCCAATTTCATACCTATATTTCGGACCCAATACTACCCAGACCATAGCCCAATCTACCCAAACCTTAGCCCAATTACCCTAAGCCCAAAACATAAATACCCCTTTGTAAATACCCAGCAACCCACTACCCATACCCGTTAAAACAACCCGCCCAACCCAATTCTCTCATCTTGGTCGTTGATCTCACATTATCAACGGCCCCTAATAAACCAACACCTTTTAATTAATCCCATCACCCTAACCCTAATCCCCATTTCCTAAAAACCGCCCCCTTTCCCTCACACTCTCTTCTCTCTGAGAAACCTTAGCCACAACACCCTCCAATCCCCTCCGAATCCGGCCCCAATATGGGGTCCTTTCATGATTCTCTTGCCTTATTTTGCTACTACTCAGGCGTTCATGGTGTTACTTGATATTTACCTAATTTTGGTAAATGCTACCTTTCAAGACAAGCCTGATTTAGCTCTAATTTTGTGAGAATCTGGCCGATGTTTCATCTATATATACTCTACAATGAACGGTTCTTACATTTCCGGCCAGATTCATGACCATTGGACTCAATTAGGTTTTGAAATTTTGATTTCTCCTTTACCGGTTCTATTATTGAGCGCATGATATATTTTTCCTTACTTATTTGTGTTTGATTGACTGTTTTATTGTTTGTTTGCTTGATTTTTACTGCTATAAAACCCCCTTCCTATTCCCCTTTTAGGGAAGACCGGAATCGCTAGACTTTCAATAAAAATTGGAGTTATTACTCTATTGTTCTCTTATTCTCTTGTTCTATACTCTAATTCTTGGATGGCTGAAAGCCAAGGCTACCGGATTTTGATTTTTTAACTTTTCTTGGTACGAGCACTACCCGGGGTTCATTCAAAGCCCTTGGGAACTCTGACGCACTAAGATTCTGGGTTCTCACTCTTTGATTGATATTCAGAGTTTTGTGGAGTTGGTTCTTTCCTGTTGTCTATTTTTGTCAACTGATAACTGGTAAGTCTTTTGGCTTTTACAATTTTGTTCTTCTGTGTTCACGATTTGCATATTCTTACCTCTGAAATTCGTGACCTAATGTGTTTTGGGATATTTCTGTGTGCAACCTTGTTAGTTTTGCACATGTCTTGAACCTCTTTAGCATTTGATTTTAAATAAAGCTGCCAGTTATGAGATATGTTATTTGAATATGTTTTACCTAAATAATTTAGACCCTCTTAAGCTTAATGTGTTGATACCTGAATGTCTATATTTGCTATTTGACATGAGTTTGTTTTTCCTACTCTGTTCTGTATTCCTGTAATGACTAACTCGCATATGTAATATGTTCACTGTTAACTATGATCCGCTCCCATGCTAGTTTTGACACTTCGCCATGTCTTTGTTTGCTGAATCTCATATCCTTTAGTGATTATGTGAACCTTTAGAGTAGCTATCTCAACTTGTGTTTCCTTACCATGTTTAATACTATTTAGCTTCATGACGTAAGTTAACATGTCTGTCTTTTGATATTGTGATGGATACTTAACATGATTTGGTCCCCCTAGGTTCTAATACTTCGAGTTAATGCTCTACTTCAGACTCGTTTAGTATTATGCACCTTTGTATGTCAATCTTGTAATGTCAGAAACTTTGGTGCCCTTGTCTTTCACAAAAATATTTTCTGCCCAATATGCTAAGTGTTTGAATTCGTGATAACAACCTGCTCTTTGAGTTTTGTTGATTCTCTTTGCTTGTATGTCACCCTTGTCATGTCTGCTTTCTAAAATACAAATGCACCTCTTCAAATTCTGCCCTCTAAATCACTATTCCCTCACTCTTATTTGTTACCTACACTATTCTGAATATATTACTCTTGGCCGGTTGAAAGCCAAGGTCACTAAGACTTCTCTATTGACCACCCTAGTGTGAGCACTGCTTAGGATCCATTTAAGACCCTTGTGAACTCTGACACACTAGGATTTGGGGTCTTTTAGCCACTCTCTTTACTATTTGAGACCTGAGCTATCTCTGATACTCAGTTCTTTCTTCCTACTGTCCACTGAATATATGTAAACTGGTTGGTTTGAGTGATTCAACGTCCGGGTAATATTGGTCAATCTAGGGCTATTTGGTTTGGCTTGAGTTCTCCTATGGTTTCTGTGTTGTGCTGATGAATATAGTTCCCTGTTGGGAATCTAGGTATTCTATATGAGAGTTATTGAAGGCCCAGGCAATGCTGGGTATTTACTTTTGGGCCCGATGTGGCCTACTTTCATTGTTTGTACAATATTTTGTAATTACGTTTATCATTGGGTCTGTAATAACTCTGTAATGAACAATTGGGGTGATAGTGAAACTAGAAAACGGGTATACTCTGATATTTGTATGCAAGGGTAGAAAACATGCCCATAGGTTTCCTATGATTTACGTGTTATCCAATTTGTTGTATATGCCATTTTACTTCCACTGGTAGAAATCATGCCTTTAGGAAACTCACACACTCACATAACTTGTCTACCATTAGAGCACTGATGTAAACCCTCTATTCATTCTACTGCTATGTGCTACTAGACAACATACAGAAAATAAATGCCAGTGAACTTTCTTTCGATTTGTATGATTATAGCATACTCATTAGATACCATGCCTATAGGATCTCACCAGCTTATATTCTATTTTCACCTAGAAGTCATGCCTATAGGACCTTGACTGATCAATCAGCTATTGTTATTGTTATTGCTCCGCCCAGATAACCTGCTCAAAAGAGGTAAAGTGTTATAAAATCAAGGTTCGATTGTCAATTGTTAGAGATCCTGCCTTTAGGATACTGTCATTCGCTTAATATTGTTTATCCCCTTGTCAAGGCTGGGTTCCCATAACTATGTTCATTTGCTTAACTATGCCACTATTAGATATCATGTATGTAGGACAATGTCACCTTTCTAAAACTGGTATCTAAAACCAGCGTTAACAGCAAATGGTTTACTGCTTCCTCGTCTAAGCCACTAGAAACAACAATGTCATATATGCACGTTTGAATCCAAGACCACATAGAAATCATGTCTATAGGGATTTAAGTTCTTAACTCTGAACTGCTTAACATACAATTTGTCTTGTGTGCATTTGTTGCTTACATGTGGAGGCCGACTTGAGCCATTTATTGTCTTTATGTGCAGTCCTACATGTTTTTAATGTCGCCTAGTTTTGACATTTCTGAGCAGCCTAAGTCAAGTCTAGAGCCACCAAAAATAGAGGTCCAAATGCCTCCTGGACCACAGGCATGGGACGGGTAGTGCACGTATAAGGCACGATTTAGAATCAACTAGTGCGCTTTAGGTAATAACTTAAAGATAGTAATCGGTTAGCAGGAGATGATAGTCTGTGCCCGCTAAATAATACGAGTAATACCCCATCTCGAGGGAGTTACGAAGTATTATTTATGTTGCACGGGGTGATCTTTTAGGCTAAAAAACTTAGGGGCCCCCATTTATCTTTGAATCAAGTGTTTACTCAAAGTCTTTGATAATCAAACTTCCCAAACTTCTTATTTTCTCTATCTTTGTTTATCTGACTAATTCATATAATTCAAGTTCATTCGGGACCCACAGTTGTGGACCTCGAAAAGTGCCTAACACCTTCTCTTCGAGGTAAGTTCAAGCCCATACCCGATCTTTGGTGATGCACACTAGTCAAACCTGAGTCATATGCAAATAGGTGCCCTAACACACCTTAAACCATTAGGTGGCGACTCTCCTCTTTTAATACCTCCTTTAAAAGAGTTGGCACGACGTCGAGGTCCGATTTCGTGAGAAAAAGGGGCGCGACAAATTCCATGGAGTCAGCTGAACACAGTTTAAGTCCGGTGAAACCAAGTAAGGAAAAAAGTAACAACTCAGTAAGAGCAACCGCTTCCACACTAGATTTGTTTAAGGATTTTACTTCACCTCATAGTCCTATTTCACAGGCCCCAACTCATGAACACTAATCACCTGGAATCTTGTGCCCTCATTACAATTCATAACCGCACGGATGACTCACGTGCCAAGGGAGTGACAGTATCTCATATCCTCACGGACAACTCACATGCCAACAATAATAATGACTCATGGCCGCACGGACAACTCACGTGCCAATAAGACAATTCTCACACAGAAGGCAAGTAAACGAGAGTATATGTAAATGGTCAATAACATCAGGATTTATCTTCTTAAATTGATATAGGTGATCAACTATGTGTATGTTTGTGTAAGTGTTCTATCACAACTCAATTCAATGAGTAAGAGTAGAGACAATGAATGGAACATAGGAAATAATCATCACAACATGTACAATGTATAACTCACACAAGGTAGGCACACCACCACAAAAATATCATCAATAACAATGCCCCCAAGCCATCACAAATCATTCCCGACATATCCCACCTAGTCTCGCTAAGTGCGCAACTATAAAGTAAATACCTGCCTTATCTCGCCACACGCGTATAATAATATTCTCACCTTGTCTCGCCACATGCGCAAACCCACATATATAGCCCGCCTTGTCATGCCCATGTGCAAATATCAATGGTAAAAAAAAAAGCACGGACTACTCATGTGCGAACAACCCGGCAGTCCTCTCAACAATACCACGTGTGCCAAAAACATAACAACACAATATAAGGTCTTTCACCACATGTGCCCATATGCCACAACTTTCCCTCAAAACAAATTTCAATACAGCAACCACGCATAGCCCTCGGCTCAACAACACTAAGTACAAGAACAACAACAATAACACGAGAGTACTGCAAGTAAATCAACACAAGATCTACAGAACACAAGGAAATGGATGAACGTGCTCACAATGAAAGACACAAAAGGTAATAATGATTTCAACAAGAATATCTCAACTAGGGAAGATTTAATGTATAACAGCTATTCCAAATAAGTACAACTCGACGATAAGAGAGATAACATAAATCAATGATTCCAAATAAGGATAAGTCAACAATGAAAGGGATAACAAAACTCAATTAATGTTAAGCATTTACAGAACAGATAATAATAACTTCAATTAAAGTTATGCAATTACGGAAAATATAATGATAACTTCAATTAAAGCCCTCCCTCAGCCTCTAACAATAGGGGGAGCAGCTCCTCCCTAGTCTGGAACCTCCACAAAGTGCGTTCTCACTATCTGTGAGAGAGTAAGGGGAAGATACTTAGTATTACATCAACTGCACGATAGAAGATGAAGAAAGGTAGTTTCCTAACACCCTATAGCCTCTCGAAGATAAGTGCAGACGTATCAGCAAGACTCTATTAGGCCATGCTCATAACCTTTGAGACCTACGTGAACCTAGTACTCTAATACCATGCTGTCACGACCCAAATTCACCTATAGGTCGTGATGGCGCCCAACATCACCGCTAGGCAATCCAACTAATGAATTTAACAAATATTCCTCTTTTAATAAATTTACGAGTAATAAAGCTTTCCATAATTGCAAGATTTTAAAAAATAAAAGGTTTAAGTACATAAAACCGAAGTAATAATTCAAAACCATAATTCTACTAGCGTGTTTGCCAAGACCTGGTGTCACAAGAGTATGAGCATCTAGTAGATTATACAAAATCCAAAATATTGCCGAAACATAAAATAGACAGAATACAAATACAAAGGGAGACACTAGGTGTTACCGAACGGCTTAGGAAAAGAAGCTCACCACTAGGCCTCGGGATAGCGCGGATGCACACCGGTAAGACCGCCCGAAGTACCTATCTCAGACCCTGCACAAAAAGTGCAGCAAATGTAGCATGAGTACGTAAACAACGTGTACCCAGTAAGTATCAAGTCTAATCTCGAAGAATTAGTGACGAGAGGTCGACTTTTACACTCACTATGGGTCAATAATATTAAGATAAAAATACTTTAATAAACACAATTTATGCAATCAATAATAATATCTCCTTAGCAGGCAGAAACAATTAATTCTTTCACAATTTAATAATTTCCAAATAATCATTTACCTTCACAAGCTGCAATAAAGAAAATCAAAGCATCGAGTAATTTTTATTATTAAGAACGATTTATGACGAGGTCGTACGGCCCGATCCAAAATAATGTGTACACTGCCGAGGGTCAAGCGGCACGAACCATAGATGCATCTATCTACTGCCGAGGCATTCGGCCCGCTCCACAAGAAGAAGAGAATATTTTGTAAGCAATTGACTTGAATATTATATAGGTTTTTATACAAAAATAATACTAATTTCATAAGAGAATTCCCACAATTTTTCCAATAATTACTAATAAACTTCAGACATTTTTAAATTAACAAGTATGATGCAATAATTCCATATAACTCATGAATTGGTTTGTAAAAACTACCCGGACAATAGTATAATAGTAGCTACACACGGACTCTCGTCACCTCGTACGTACATAGCCGCCACAATTAGAGACAATTATTTATTTTAAACACCTATGGGGTAAATTCCCTCTTACAAGGTTAGAGAAGAGACTTACCTCATCTCGAGGTTCACTTCTTGATCACAACTTCACGTTAAAACCTCAATTTGATGCCGAAAAATTCGAAACTAGCCAAATATTATATAATTTAATTAATACATGCTTAACTATTCGAAATAAGATTATAAGATTAATTACCCAACCCAAATTGATAAAATTCCTAAAATTCACCCCGAACCCACGTGCCCGGGTTCCGAAAATTTTCGGAGGAAATCGTTACCCATAATCTCGAGAACTCAAATATACAATTTTTTCCCATTCTATAACCATTTTCGTGGTTAAAATCTCATTTTTGTCAAAACCTAGATTTTTCAACTAAACCTTTGATTTCCACAATTTACATGTTATAATCTACCTGCAATCTATGTATTTAACTCACAATGGGTAGAATTAACTTAACTCCAAGTTGCTAGTTGAATACCCCTCTCACAAAGGTCAAACATCACTCCAAGAATGGAAGAAATGGGCTCAAAATGGCTGAGCCCCGTTTTTAAGGCATTCTGCCCAGCTCTATTGACCCCTTCTTTGCGAACGCGACAGGTCGCGTTCGCGAAGGCAAAGTTTCCACAGGCTACAAAATTCCCTTCGCGAACGCGTAGACTCTTTCGCGAATGCTAAGGGTGAACTACACTGGTCCCGTACCCCTTCTACGCGAATACGAGAGGCCTTGGCGAATGCATATGCCTATGTTCCCAGGCTTTGCGAATGCGCTGCCCTTCACACAAACGCGAAGGGCAATTGCCCAGCGAACTGGAATTTCTGGTTTTTCCAACTTAACTCCGGGTGGTTCAAACCTCACCCGAGCCACCCGGGACCCCATCTAAATGCACCAATGAGTTTGTAAACATAAAATGGGCATGTTCGAACTCTCGAAGCGCATAAATCAGCAACGAAACCAAGAATCGTGACCCAAAACCAAATTGGACCAAAATATGAACTTCAAGTTTCCAAATTTCTCCGAACGCGCCGAATCATATTTAGACTACTCGGAATGACACCAAATTTTGCGTGCAAGTCTTAAATCACCATACGAAACTATTCTCACGCTCGGAATTCCAAACGGACCTCGATTACTCCAAAATATACTCCAAACCAAATTTAAATAACTTTAAAACCTTCAAATAGTCAACTTTCACTGTTAAGCGCTGAAACGCCCCCGGGTTGTCCAAAACTCGGTCCGAACCTATGTCGTAATCCAAAATCATTATACGAACCTATTGGAACCGTCAAATCCTGATCCCGAGGTCATTTTCTCAAAATGTTGACCGAAGTCAAATTTGGCCTTTTAAAGCCAAACTAAGGAACCAACTGTTCTGATTTCAACCCGAATCCTTCCAAATCCCGAACTAACCATCCTCGCAATTCATAAAACAGTAAAAGTACATATAGGGAGTCTTATTTAGGGGAACGGGGTTCTAGAAGGTAAAACGACTGGTTGGGTCGTTACACTAGGACAACAGCCTACCAGCCCAAGCTTCCATTACGCGAGTCCGTACTATGTTGTTGGATGTTTGAGTGTAATTAGATGGGGGACCGGATACGAAACAAATTGGAATCGAACTCGAATTTGGACATGGGGGAATTGTTGGTGCTTCAAGTATGGTGCGTTCACACCTACATGAATTTGGCCGCAGGTGCGAGCTCGAAAAAGTGAGCCTGTGGTCGTAGAAGCGGCCTGGAAGTGGGTTGGCAGTGATCCATAGAAGCAAATAAGTTTTCGCATAAGAGAACTCGCTTCTGCATTGAATGGACCACAGATGCGAAGAAAAGGCTAGCTATGCTTGGGTTCGCAGGTACGACCAGCCTTTCCATAGAAGCGGGCTCGTAGAAGAAAGACTTAGTCTATAGAAGAGAGGCGAGCTGGCCTGGGCAAGGACCGCACATGCGAGGATTTTTTCGCATAAGCGTAGCCGCAGGTGCGACTGATTTTGTCGCATGTGCGAAAATCGTTGGGGCAGTGAGGCTTTTAATCCGAGAATTAGGCCATTTTTCCTCACATTTCATTTGGCTTTGGGCGATTTTGAGAGCACATTTGAGGGGGGATTCTCATCAATATCCTAATGTAAGTAACTCCCACCCATTTTCAAGTTAATTATGTGGACTTTAGGTAGATTAAACATGAAATAATTGTGAAAACTTGTGGGATTTGTGAAGAACCTACGGTTTTGATAAAAATGGGATTTGAACACGAAATTGGTTATGGAATTAAGTAAAAATTATATATTTGAGTTCGTGAGGATATGGGTAATGTTTATCTTCAAATATTTCTGGAATCCGGGAATGTGGGCTTGGAGGTGAATTTTAAGAACCTTGCAACTTGGGTTGGGTTATGACTCTAGAAGCTAAATTATGAACTTTTGAGTATATATTGATTAAATTATATAATATTTGACTAGTTTCGAATTGTTCGGCAATGACTTGGGCCTTTTAGAGAGGATTAGTGGACCGGAAGTGATCTTGGGAATGAGGTACGTCTCTTGCCTAACCTTGTAAGAGGGAACTCATCCCCTTAGGTGTATCTTGTTGTGTATTACTTGTGTGGGGAGCTACATACGCACGAGGTGACGAGAATCTGTGCGTAGCTATATTCCATGATATGTCCGGATAAACTTAGATCCACATCATGCTTTTAATTGTTCTGTTGTGTTTATCATGCGTATTAATTGTCTTGAATAGAGCTGAGACTAGGGATTTAAAGCTGCAATTATCGATTAAACCTTATTATTTTTGGAAATTTAGGAATATTTAATAACTATGAAAACTCTATGTCTTCTCGCCTTGCAAGGACTTCTGTGAGTGAGGTAAACTTCTCTACTCTAATGGGATCGGGTCGTTTGCCTCGGCGATATGATAGCACCACTCTTATGGGTTCGGGTCATTTGCCTCGGCGGTATGATAACACCACTCTTATGGGATCGGGCCGTTCGCCTCGGCAATATAATAACACCACTCTTATGGGATTGGGTCATTCGCCTCGGCAATATGATGGTAACAATACTCTTATAGGATTGGGTCGTTCACCTCGGTTATGCGATGTTGGTGATGTGATATGGACTCTTGTTGTACTTAATGTAGTGCTTTTATTTGCTACATTGATACCTATTGTATGCTTACCATGTCTACTTTATGCACTTATATTATTATTATTGACCTCTAATAAGTATCAAGTCGACCCCTCGTCACTACTTCTTCGAGGTTAGGCTAGATACTTACTAGGTACGCGTCATTTTCTGTACCCACGCTACACTTATGCACTGATGTACAGGTAACAGGTTCCACCAGTAGTCACGCGGGCGAGTAGCCGATCATCTACGGAGACTTAGGGGTAAGTTGCTTTCCTTGCTACGATCCGCAGCACCAGAGTCTCCTTCCATCTTATTTACTATTCCTGTCTATTACTTTCGAACAGTAGTTTTAGTAGTTTTATGTATTCTCTAGATTGCTCATGTACTTGTGACGTCGGGTTTTGGAGATTTGTAGTATTTATGTACTACTATACTCGTTATTTCTATCATCGCCGAGTATGTACTTATAATGTTGGCATTTGTTTTAACAAGACTTGTCACAATTGCATGAAAGCTAGTTAAACTATTCTCTAAAAGAAGAAACTTTCGTATTAAAATATGTCAAGAAGGGGTAAATAATTAGTATTTTCACTTCTGGGCTTGCCTAACGGCGGCGTTAGGTGAATTTAGACCTATTACGGATTTGGGTAGTGACAGCGTGGTATCAGAGCTTTAGGTTTACATAGGTCTGATGAGTCATAAGCAGGCCTAGTAGAGTCTTGTGGATCGATGCGGATGTATCAGTGCTTATCTTCATGAGGCTATAGGGTGTTAAGAAACTTCTCTTTCTTCATCTTCTATCGTGCAGTTGATATTATACTAAGTGTTTTTCTATTGATCTCTCACAAATAGTGAGAACGCGCACGGAGGATGTACCAGGCGGTCGAGGGGCTGCTCCTCCCGTTGCTAGAGGCCGAGGTAGAGGCTGGGGGAGGGCTCCGGCTCTTGTCAGAGGATGAGGGCGCCCTAGGATTGCTTCTGTTGTGCCACCTCTGGATCCAGTGGAGGATCATATTGTTGAGGAGTAGGATGTGGCGCCTACAGTTGTGCAAGCCCCAACAGATTTCATGACTACACCAGGATTCTAGGAGGTCATGGGTCGTATGATGTGGTTCATGGACTCTATGATGTAGGCTGGTTTATTTCTAGTGGACCCTGCCACATCTCAGGAGGGAGGGGGAGCACATACCCCTACCACTCAGGCTCCAGGGCACGCCGTTGTCGTTTATCAGACCCCAAATGCACTACCTGCGGATGGAGCCTAGCCTATTGCAGTGGCTATACTAGAGGTTGTACTAGTCATGACCGATGATCGGCAGAAGTGGCTGGATAGATGGACTAGGCTTTGCCCCCTACCTTTGGGGATGAGCGGTCAGAGGACCCCCAAGATTTCATTAACCGGTGCAAGGATAGGCTCCGAAACATAGGGATATTGGAGTCCAATGGAGTGGACTTCACCACTTTCCAGTTTGAGGGCCAGGCTAGTAGATGGTGGCAGTATTATCTTCTTAGCAGGCTAGTGGGTTCACCTCATTTGACTTGGGATCAGTTTACACATCTATTCTTGGAGAAGTATATACCAACTTCTGAGGGAGAGGAGCTTCGGGGTTAGTTTGAGCAATTCTGTTAGGGTCACGTGTCTGTCACCGACTATGAGGTGAGATTCACTAACTTGTCTCTCCATGGAGCTATTATACTCCCCACAGATGCAGAGAGGTTGCGGAGGTTCATTAAAGGTCTACACCCTGAGATTTAGGTACCTATGGCCTGAGAGGCAGAGATGGGGACTTCTTTTCTTTCGATTGTGGATATAGCTCGGAGGATAGAGCATATTCGCAACCGCAGTGGAGAGTTTGTGCCGAAAGACAAGCGGACCTGGTAGTTTGGAGGATTTAGTGGCGCCCTACCTGGGGGCAAGGCTCAGTTCATGAGGGGTCAGCCCAGTAGGCTCATGCAATCAGCACCACCGCCTGCTCGGAGTGCTCCAGCACGACCCTATTTCAGTGCCATTCCAGAGAGTACGTATCGCCAGCCAGCTATTTAGGGTTCCTCCGGTGGGTATTTAGGCAATCAAGGCCAGACTTTAGGTCAGAAGTCCACCATTTCGAGGGGTTGTTTCGAGTGCGGGGATCTGGGCCACGTCAAGAGGTTTTTTCCAAGACTTTGGGGCAAGGCTGAGCAGCAAGACTATCAGCACATGATTACTGCACCAGCCATCCAGCCACCTAGAGGTGGAGGGTAGGTGGGCAGGGGTCGTCCTAGAGGTGGAGGCCAGTCAGGGGGCGCTCCAGCTAGGTTTTATGCATTTCCAGTCAGAGCAGATACAGTAGCCTCAGATGTCGTGATCACAAGTATTATTTTTATCTGCGGTACGGATGCTACGGTACTATTTGATCCATGTTCTACATATTCATACATTTCATCACTGTTTTCTCATTTTCTAGGTGTTCTTCGCGAGTCCTTGGGTGCTCCTTTATATGTATCCATGCCAATGGGCGATTCTGTTGTTGTGAATCAGATTTACCATTCCTGTATCGTGACTTTCTATGGTTATGAGACTAGAGCGGATCTTCCATTGCTTGATATGACCGACTTTGAGGTCATCCTGGGCATGGACTGGTTGTCTCCATATCATGTCGTCCTTGATTGCTATGCCAAGACTGTTACCTTGGCGATACCAGAGATGCCTAGATTGGAGTAGAAGGGTTCATCTGTCAGTGCATCTAGTCGGGTTATCTCTTTCCTGAAGGCTCGACACATGGTCAAGAAGGGTTGTTTGGCTTATCTTGCTTATGTTCGGGATACTGCTATAGAGACTCCGACGATTGATTCAGTTCCTTTGGTATGGGAGTTCTTCGATGTGTTTCCTTCTGATCTACCAGGCATGCCACCAGATCGCGATATCGATTTATTTATTGATTTGGCTCCAGGTACCCAGCCTATCTCTATTCCATCATACCTCATGGCTCCGAAAGAGTTGAACGAGTTGAAGGAACACCTTGAGGAGTTGCTAGCAAAGAGGTTTGTCATCCCGAATGTGATGCCTTGGGGTGCACCGGTGTTGTTCGTGAAAAAGAAGGATGGGATTATGCGGATGTGCATTTATTACCGCCAGTAGAACAATGTTACCATTAAGAACAAGTACTTGTTGTCACGTATTGATGATTTGTTTGACCAGTTGTAGGGTGCCAGGGTGTTCTCTAAGATCGACTTGAGATCTGGGTATCATTAGTTGAAGATTCGTGCTTATGATGTTCCGAAGATAGCCTTTCAGACTAGATATGGTCACTATGAGTGTTTAGCGATGTCTTTCAGCTTAACTAGTGCCCCAACGGTGTTTATGGATTTGTTGAACTGAGTGTCCAGGTCGTATCTTGATTTATTTGTCATCGTCTTCACTGACGACATATTGCTCTACTCACGTAGTATGGAGGAGCACGAGCATCATTTGAGATTAGTGCTTCAGACCTTGCGAGAATAGACGTTTTATGCTAAGTTCTCCAAGTGTGAGTTCAGGTTGGATTCTGTGGCTTTCCTGGGGCATGTTGTATCAGGCGAGGGTATTAAGGTAGATCCCAGGAAGATCGACGCAGTCCAGAGTTGGCCTTATCCTACCACAGCGACCGAGATCAGGAGTTTCCTGGGGTTAGCAGGTTATTATCGCCGGTTTGAGGAGGGTTTCTCATCTATTGTAGCACCTTTGACTAGATTGACCCAAAAGGGTGCTCTGTTCAGATGGTCCAATGACTGTGAGGCGAGCTTTCAGAAGCTCAAGGTGGATTTGACTACAACATCGATTTTAGTGTTGCCTTCTGGTTCGGGGATGTATACTCTGTATTGCGACGCTTCATGCATTGGCCTAGGTTGTGTATTGATGCAGGAAGGGTGAGTTTTTGCATATGCTTCATATCAGTTGAATCCCCACGAGAAGAATTACCCCGTTCATGATGTGGAGTTGGCCGCGATTGTTCATACTCTTAAGATCTGGAGGCATTATCTTTATGGGGTGTCTTGTGAGGTTTACACTAATCATCGCAACTTGAAGCATTTTTCAAGTAGAGGGATCTTAATTTGAGGCAGTGCATGTGGCTTTAGTTACTAAAGGAGGCAGACGTGGTAGCAGATGCCTTGAGCAGAAAGGCCGAGAGTATGGGTAGTTTGGCATTCAATCCGACAGAGGAGAGAGAATTGGCTTTGGACATTCAGTCCTTAGCTAACAGACTTGTGAGGTTGGGTATTTTAGAGCCCAGTCGGATTCTTGCATGTTTCTTGGCTAAGTCTTCATTACTTGAGTGGATCAAGGCTCGTTAGTACGATGATCTGCACTTGCTGGTTCTCAGAGAAACGGTACTACAGGGTGGTGCCAAGGAGGTTGCTATTAGTGAGGATGGTGTTTTGCGAATCCTGGGTCGCCTAAGTGTTTCTAATGTTGATGGCTTGAGGGAGAACATTCTAGAAGAGGCGCAAAGTTCTCAGTATTCTATTCATCCAGGGGCTACGAAGATGTATCACGACCTGAGGCAGCATTATTGGTGGCGACGGATGAAGAAGGATGTAGTTGAGTATGTGGTGAAATGTCTAAACTGCCAGCAGGTCAAGCATAAGAACCAGAGGCCAGGTGGCCTCCTTCAGCAGATGGTTATACCAGAATAGAAATGGGAGCGCATCACTGTGGACTTCGTTGTTGGGTTGCCGCGGACATTGAGGAAGTTTGATGTTGTTTGGGTCATTGTTGACAGGTTGACCAAGTCGGCACATTTTATTTCGGTGGTGACTACTTACTCTTCAGAGAGGTTGGCCCATATTTACATTCAGGATATTGTCCGGTTGCATGGTGTGCTTGTTTCCATCATAACAGAAAGAGGCCCTCAATTTACTTCACTTTTTTGGAGGGCAGTACAGAGTGAGTTGGGTACCCGAGTTGAGCTCAGCACAGCTTTTCATCCACAGACCGACGTGCAGTTAGAGCGGATAGTTTAGATTCTAGAGGATATGCTCAGAGCATGTATCAGTGGGATAGATTCTTTCCCTTGGCCGAGTTTGCTTACAACAATTATCAGTCCATCATCGAGATGGATCCATTTTAGGTTTTATATGGTCGGTGATACTGTTTGCCCATCAGATGGTTTGAGCTCGGCGAGGCTAAGTTATACGATACTGATTTAGTGAAGGATGCCTTGGAAAAGGTAAAGTTGATTCAGGAGTGACTTCGCACAGCACTGTCCAGACAGTACAGTTACGTGGATAGAAGACGTGTGATTTGTCATTTATGGTGGGTGAGAATGTTGTCTTGAAAGTTTTGCCGATGAAAGGAATCATGAGGTTTGGGAAGAAGGCCAAGCTGAGCCCAAGGTTTATTGGCCCATTTGAGGTGTTGAGGCAAGTTAGGAAGGTTACTTATGAGCTTACTTTGCCTCCCAGTTTATCATGAGTTCATCCGGTGTTCCATGTGTCTATGCTCCGGAGGTATCATGCCGACAGGTCACACGTGCTAGATTACAGCACGGTTCAGTTAGATGAGAGTTTGGGTTATGAAGAGGAGCCAGTTGCCATGTTGACAAGAAAGTTCGTTGGTTGAGGTCTAAGAAGATTGTTGCGGTGAAGTTTTAGTGAAGGGTTCGACCAGTCGAGGAAGCAACTTGGGAGGCCGAGGAGGACACGAGGAGCAGATATCCGCACCTTTTCAGCACTCCAGGTATGATTCTAGACACGTTCGAGGATGAACGATTGTTTAAGATGTGGAGAATGTAACGACCCGACCGGTCATTTTGCTTTCTAGATCCTTGTTCCCCTAATTAAGACTCCCCGTATGTGATTTTAATATTTTATGACCTACAGGATGGTTGGTTTAAATTTGTAAGGGTTCATGTTAAAATCGGAACACTTAGTTCCTTAATAGTAGCCTATAATGGTTAAGATCGACTTGACTCAATGTTTTGAGTAAACGACATTAGAACTGGGATTTGACAGTCCCAATAGGTTCGTATGATGAATTTGGACTTGGGCGTGTTTTCATATCAGGTTTCGGATGACCCGGGAGCATTTCGGCCCTTAATATTAGAAGTTAACGCATTGATGGTTTTCAAGTTCTTTAAGTTTGGTTTGGAGTATACTTTGGTGTTATTGAGGTCTGTTTGGGATTTCGAGCCTGAGAATAGTTTCGTATGATAATTTATGACTTGCACGCAAAATTTGGCATCATTCCGCATTGATTTGATAGGAATCGGATGCGCGAAAGTGTTTTTAGAAATTTTTGAGTTTCATGTCGAATTCATGTGTTTTGG
The DNA here is from genome assembly GCF_000715075.1 of Nicotiana tabacum. Lineage (NCBI taxonomy): Eukaryota > Viridiplantae > Streptophyta > Magnoliopsida > Solanales > Solanaceae > Nicotiana > Nicotiana tabacum. The sequence continues at coordinate 29,682,565 of NC_134093.1, forward strand.
CATCCGATTCATAGTTCTAGGGTTATTTTGGTGCTTCAATCGCGCGAGCGAGTCCGTATTATGTTGTTGGATGTGTGAATGTAATTGAATGAGGCCCCAGGGACCCGGATGCGAAACAGATTGGAATCGGACTCAAAATTGAACATGGGGAACTAATGGTGCTTCAGGTTTGGTGTGTTCGAACCTGCGTGGATTTGGCCGCAGGTACAAGCTCGCAGAAGCGAGCCTGTGATCTCAAAAGCGGCTTGGGAGTGGGCTGGCCAGTGATCCGCAGAAGCGAAGAAGTTTCCGAAGAAGCGAACTCGCTTCTGCGATGAATGGACCGCAGATGCAAAGGAAGGCCAGCCAGGCTTGGATTCGCATGTGCGACCAGCCTTTCCGCAGAAGTGGGCTCGCAGAAGCGAGACTTAGTCCGCAGAAGGGAGGCGAGATGTCCTGGGCAAGGACCGCACATGCGATGATATTTCCGCAGAAACGGAGTCACGTGTGCGGCTGTTTTGGTCACAGGTGCAAAAATCGCTGGGGCAGTGAGGCTTTCAATCCAAGACTTAGGCCATTTTTCCTCACATTTCATTTGGTCTTGGGCGATTTTTGAGAGCACATTTGAGGGGGGATTCTCATCAATATCCCAAGATAAGTAACTCCCACCCATTTTCAAGTTAATTATATGAACTTTAGGTAGATTAAATATGGAAAAATTGTGAAAACTTATGGGATTTGTGAAGAACCTAGGGTTTTGATAAAAATGAGATTTGACCACGAAATTGGTTATATAATTAAGTAAAAACTATATATTTGAGTTCGTGAGGCTATGGGTAATATTTATCTGCGAAATTTTAGGAATCTAGGTACGTCGGTCAGGGGGCAAATTTTAAGAACCTTCCAATTTGGGTTGGGTTATGACTCTAGAAGCTAAATTATGAACTTTTGAGTATATATTGATTAAATTATATAATATTTGACTAGCTTCGGATTGTTCGGCATCGACTTGGGGCTTTTAGAGCAGATTAGTGGACCGTAAGTGAGCTTGAAAATGAGGTACGTCTCTTGCCTAACCTTGTATGAGGGAACTAATCCCCTTAGATGTATCTTATTGTATATTACTTGTGTGGGGAGCTACGTACGCACGAGGTGACGAGAGTCCGTGCGTAGCTGTATTCCATGATATGTCCAGGTAGACTTAGATCTACATCATGCTTTTAATTGTACTGTTGTGTTTATCATGCATATTAATTGTCTTGAATAGAGCTGAGACTAGGGATTTAAAGTTGTAATTATCGATTTAGCCTTCTTATTTTTGAAAAATTGAGGAATACTAAACAATTACAAAAAATCCATGTCTTCTCGCCTCACAAGTACTTCCGCTAGCGAAGTAAACTTCTCTACTTTATTGGATCGGGCCATTTGCCTATGCGGTATGATAACACCACTCTTATAGTATCGGTTCGTTTGCCTCAACGGTATGATAACACCACTCTTATAGGATCGGGTCGTTTTTCTCGTAGGTATCATAACACCGCTCTTATGGGATCGCGTCGTTCGCCTTGGCAATATGATAGTAACACTACTCTTATGGGATCGGTTTGTTCGCCTCGGCAGTACTGAGTACCATTATTCTTATGGGATCGGGCCGCTCGCCTCGACAACTTCGTGCTTAATAATCAAAATGGGTTCCAGTTTAGGTAATTGAGTTAGTGCCTTCACGGCCAGTTATGAGATGTTGGTGATGTGATACGAACTCCTGTTGTATTTATTTCAGTTGCTTTTATTTGTTTCATTGATACATGTTGTATGCTCACCATGTCTACTTTATGCACTTATATTATTATTATTGACCTCTAGTAAGTGTCAAGTCGACCCCTCGTCACTACTTCTTCGAGGTTAGACTAGATACTTACTGGGTATGCGTTCATCTACGAGCCGCAGCACCAGAGTCTCCTTCCATCTTATTTACTATTCCTATCTATTACTTTTGGACAGTAGTTTTAGTAGTTTTATATATTCTCTAGATTTCTCATGTACTTGTGACACCAGATTTTGGGAATTTGTCGTATTTATGCACTGCTATACTCGTTATTTCTATCATCACCGAGTACTTATTATATTGGCATTTTGTTTCAAAAAAACTTGTCACAGTTGCATGAAAGCAAGTTAAACGATTTTCTAAAAGAAGAAATTTCCGTATTAAAATATGTCAAGAAGGGGTAAATAATTAGTAGTTTCACTTGTGGGCTTGCCTAATGATCATGACATTCATTTTATCCCTTTTTCATTTCTCCATGATTTGTATCATTGCTATTCTTTGAATCCCTTCAACTCTTCCACTTATTCACTTTCTTTTGCATTTTTGTTTTTGTTCTTTCCTTCTTTTGCCTTTTCTTCTCATCATTTCTTTTCTCTTTTTGTGCCTTGATACGTCTTTCAAGTTCCTCGTCTCTCCCCCCAAACTTATGTTTTTAGCCAATTGTCTCACAAGAGTGTTAAGGAAATCTCGGATACCAAGAGAGGGTCACAACAAAACGGGTAAAGGCTTGTAACATGGTTATCAAATGAGAAAGGCTCGAGGTTCAAATGGGTTGACTAGGGATAACAACATTGGTATGCAATGGAAAATTCAAGCGGGTCAAGGAAAGCCTACAATCGCTTCTCAAGCCAAGCAAAACTTAAGATTTTGCATTTTAAAATCATTCGTGGCAAGTTCTAGACCATTCGCACGGGTACTTGGACTTGAAACACAAACATCTCACCCCTCACGCAACTGGATGTTAAAGAGGATAGAGTCGAGGGCCCACAACGATCACATTCAAGATTGAAAATCACTATGGTTCAATTAAACCACCCGATGATTGCCTAAGTCAACACAAGAGTCACAAGGTCACTAACTAGAGTTATTTCTTTCCAAAAACCTTGTTTTTAACCATAAGCATGTAGTTAAGTGTGTTGGTACCAAGTGAAGCATGTTTGACATTTCGAGCATGACTTAATTAGGTATTTTTATTTATTACTACTACTATTATTACCTAAACAACATAAACAGACTCAATCCCTTAAAGAAGGTTGTCACTCCATCCATCGGTTGAAAGAGTCACCCGGTTCACACAAAAACTACCTTTGGAAAGAACCGTGGCATTTAGAAAATCAAAGGCCTATTATCTACTAAAACATAAAAAGAAGCTACTAAATCAAAAAGAAGCTACAAATTCAAAAAATGAAGCTACTACATTAAACACTGACTAGTAAGAAAAACAAACATAAAGAAGCTACAAGCAAAAACTATAGAAAGCAATACGATCAAGAGAGAACGGAGAGAATATATATACAAAATGAAGAGAAAGAAGAAAAATATTGCCAGTTATTACAAACCAAATGCCTAAAAGTAATCCAAATAGCAAATCAAATAACCCCACCCCCCCCGAATAAAAATAAGCATTGTCCCCAATGCTTAACAAAATAAGAGTAAAGGAAGGGTAAGAGTGAAGAAAGATCCCTATGGCTCCTTGGCCATCTCTGTGTCCACAACAACATCACCGACCTCAGTCTCGTCCAACTGGATCTCATCATCCTCAACTCTAGGAGTGACTGGGTTGGTGAACATCTGACGTACTACCTCGGCAGTATCAGCAGCAAGGTCTAGCTCCTCAGACTGGCCAGTCGGTGCTGTATGTGCTGTAGGATCTGGGCCTGGGTGTTGTGGGTCAATTAGCATGTCAAAAGGGATATCTCTGGCTGTTGCAGTCTTTGTAACCTGTCTCCAGAGCTCGTCCACTAACTTCTTAGATGCCTGGAACTTTCTCATATTCTTTATCTCTTTGCCCAACTCTTCGATCACTGACCCATGCTGCACCAAAGTGGCCATGATTGTGTTCTGATTCTCCAAGAGCTTCTTCAGAGTTTCTTCGATTGTGGGGGAATCTGGGGTGTCAGCATGGAAGACTGAGATACAACATTATTGGATATGTCAGACAGGTTTGCAGTAGCTGTATGCATCCAGTTGTTGAGGCTCGCCAGTGTCTAGGAGACTCGCAGTGCAGATAGTGGAGCAGTGGGCATCGGCACCGATTTCAAAGCCGAGGTGGAACCTATAATAAGGTTTGTTGGAGGCACTGAGGCTGAAGGTAGGGGCATAGTGTCTGCATTGGCTGAAGGCTCTGCTGAAGTAGATGGCATGTCGACTATCTCTGCAGCTACCACCGATGGCTCATCAGACTGGCCTATGGTGGTAGTCAGCTGACCCTTTTCTTAGGGTTGTGTGCATCCATCAACGAATACCATGAGAAGGGCTTCTTCGCCCGCACCTTCGTATCAAAATATCTTGGCTCCAACCGTGCATCTATAAGATACTCATCAATGGTGTTGGGATATGGGTAAGAGGTATCGGTTTTCCTTGAGACCACAGATATGTTAGCCAACATCATGGCACCCACATTGATCGGGTACCCGGACATAATGGAGGCGACTAGAACTGCCCGCGAGATCGAAAGATTTGTCTTATTCTGACACGGGTCGAGTCGACTGCATACAAAGGTCTGCCACCCCTTCGCTTCAAAACTCAAGGTGTTTCTTTGAATAGACACACTTGCTGTAATTCATGGTGGTGGTGGCCCAAGAGCTGCCAGAATCGCAGCTAGCCATGGGTGAGCTGCATCTCCCATTGCCAACTTCTCCAAATACTGTGCGGGCTCAACATCATCAAACCCCAAGTAGGTGTTCAATGTGTGCTGGTCAAAATGCACCTTCAAGTTCCTCACTTTAGTTACCTTTGTACCTTTCTTGATGTGCGCCATATTGGCGTAGAACTCCCGGACAAGGTATTCCTTCGCATCCACTATGCTCTGGGTGAACCACATCCACCCCTTCCACTCTCGGAACTGCCTCAACACTGTCGGGTTGTACTTTTCTAGATCTTGCAATTTGCATTGTCACTCAAGAGTGAGCGGCCTCACCGACCACCACCCACGGAAGCTAGAGAAGGCAGCCATACTGACAAACTTGTCCTTCTACACCTCTTTCTTCATTGACCGCTCAAGGTCAGCAACTGTAGCATCTCCCCATCGGCCATCATCTAGGATGTCATCAACTGTAGTCGCTGGTGCCTCAGGGACAGGTGTAGAGGAGGGCTCAGAAGCCTGTCTAGCACTTTCCGAACCCTCAGAAGTGCTCTGAGATGTGGAAGGCTCGTCTCGGGGTTGATACCTTTCCCGGTGGCTTTGATTGTACAGCCTGTTGTTCTTGAACTGAGTTGCCCTCCGATGCTTCCCTAGATGGGGCATAAGAACTGGATTCGGAGGGCTCTGCATTTCTTCCTCGGCCGGTTGTAGCCTTCTTTGTGATTATCTTTTGGAGGGCGAGGGGTAAAGTACTTTTGCCTTGGCCCCTGGAAGGTTCACCCCTCCCCTTTGAAGTATCACCTCTACCTCGAGATCTAACCATTTTATGTACCAAGCAAAAGCAGGTGTCAATTGTATTTCAAGTGCAAACATACAAGAACACACTAGAGAAATAATTAACATCATAGTGTAAAACATGCTTGCAGGGTAGGGGAGTACGGCCCGCAGAATTCTCATTGCGGCCGCAGAATGGGCATTACGGACCGCACAATTTATCATTGTGTCCGTAGAATTGGATTGCAGTCTGCACAATTGTCATTGCGGTGCATCTCAGACACCACCAATATGCCAACTCTCTGATAACAGAGAATGGGCTGTTTTGCGGCCACAATCAATTTTCTGCGGTCCGCACATTTTCTATTGCAGTCGCACATGTGAGTCATCAAATTGACAACTCTCTGATAACAGATAAGTAGTTGTCATGCGGCCGCAATAGAATTTCCCGCATATTTTTCATTGTGGCCGCAAAATCATGCTAACTAAAGTACCCTAATTGCAACTTCTGCGGACAGCATAATTTCTTTAGTGGCCGCAGATTTCAACACAATTACGATTAGAGTTATTGAGTTTGCAATTTGTGCACAAATTTGACATGGTGGAACTGTATAATCATGAAAAGTTATTTACCCATTCCCCATATAGCAAGTACTAGTTGGCCCACTACAATTTTAACCCCACATAGTTGTATAATTGAATACTACTGATAAAAGGCCTAAAACTAACTAACAGGTTGTAAATTAAACTAAATATTGAAACATTCTACAAGTAATTGAGACATACCAGATATAAAGTAGTGCAAATGAGTGATCACAGATGTTGAGTGTGTGTGGCAGATGATTTACCAGATGATTTCAATGTTTTAGACTTGTGAATGCTTAGAGAGGGAAAAAATAAAAGTAGCCCTAGGCCCTCTATTTATACTAGACGGTTCTGACTGAGGGAAAGAGAGTTGAGTGCGGCTGCAGAATTCCCATTGTGGTCCTCACTCTGTTACCTGGGAGCTCAAAAGCCCTTTTGTGTTGCGGTCCGTAGAATTTGCTGTGCGGCCGCGGAATTTGTTGCGGACTGCAGATTTTGTCTTGCGTCCGCAATTTGGCCATTTCTTTGACAAACCAAATTCAGAGAGTTGTCATTGTCCCCCTTCAATTTGTGCGGTCCACAATGTAATTGTGCGGCCGCAGAGGATATTTTGCTGCCACAATCATAAGTGTGCGGTCCGCAAAATACAATTTGTGGCCCGCAATTCTTTCCACACTTAGCCAAATTTCTAGATATATTTCTTGTAAAGCACACTCAATCCTGCAACACACTTCAAATCCACTTTTCACAAAAATAACACCAAACTACAAAAGAAGAAGAAAAAGAAAAAGAAACATGGGTTGCCTCCCAAGCAGCGCCTGATTTAACGTCGCGGCACGACGCAGGTTACCATCATTTGAAATGAATAACCGCCACAATGCGGCCATTACCAACTTTTCCCAAATAGTGCTTCACCCTGTGACCATTGACTCGGAATACGTCATTGCTTTTGTTCTTCAAAGTCCAATGCACCAAAAGGTGTTACACCCACAATTTCAAAAGGACCACTCCATTTAGATTTCAGCTTTTCAGGAAACATTTTAAACCGTTAGTTGAACAACAAAACAAGATCGTCCGCCTTGAAATCCTTGTTTCGAATGTTTTTGGCATGAAGGTACTTCATCTTCTCTTTGTACAAGGACGAGCTTGCATAGGCATGGTACCAGAACTCATCCAATTTATTTAAATGTGCAACCCGCAAGTTAGCAGCTGCATCCCAATCAAGATTCAATTTCTTTAAAGCCCACATGGCTTTGTGCTCAAGTTCCACTAGAAGATGACAAGCTTTGCCGAACACCAATCGGTATGGATACATTACGATAGGAGTTTTGAAAGCAGTCTGGTAATCCCATAATGCATCATCAAGCTTCTTTGACCAATCCGTCTGGTTAGCATTCATTGTTTTAGACAAGATATTCTTTATCTCCCGGTTGGAGACTTCCACTTGAATGCTAGCTTATGGATGATAGGGAGTCGTGACTTTATGAGTGACACCATACTTTCTATGCAAAGTGTAAAAATCCTTGTTGCAAAAATGCGACCCCCCGTCGCTTTTGATAGCCCGCGAAGTACCAAATCTTGTGAAAATATTCTTCTTCAAGAATGCCGCCACACTTCTCGCTTCATTGTTGGGTAGAGAAATGACCTCAACCCATTTAGACACATAATCAACCGCGACCAAGATGTAGGTGTTTCCACAAGAACTCACAAAAGGACCCATGAAGTCAATACACCACACATCAAAGATATCAATCTCCAAAATGGTAGTGAGAGGCATTTCATTTTTCTTCGAGATTTCACCGGCCCGTTGATATTCATCACATCTTTTCACCACATCACTTTCATCTTTGTAAAGAGTGGGCCAATAGAAACCGCAACTTAGCACTTTGGCCGTCGTTCTTGCTATGCCATGGTGACCACCATAAGGCGAAGAATGGCAAGCCTTAAAAACAACACTTTGCTCTTTGTCCGGTACACATCTTCTAATTACCCCATCCGTACAAATTCGGAAATGGTATGGCTCATCCCAATAATAATCTTGACAATCCCGTTTGAGCTTCTTCCTTTGATTTGAAGAGGACTCATCTGGGATGATTCCATACACAAGAAAGTTTGCTAGTTCCGCGAACCATGGCACCTCCTTCATTAAAATAGTCGAGAGTTGCTCATCGGGGAAGGAGTCATTGATTTCAAGGCCATCATGCTGCCTCCCCTCCTCCTCCAAACGAGATAAGTGGTCTGCCGCTTTATTTTCACTCCCTTTTCGATCTTGGATGTTAATATCAAACTCTTACAATAATAGCACATATCTCATCAACCGAGCTTTTGAATCTTTTTTGCTCACAAGATAGCGAAGTGCCACATGATCCGTATGAACAATAACCTTTGCGCCCATCAAATACGGGAGAAACTTCTCAATTGCAAACACAATGGCAAGGAGCTCTTTCTCCGTAACGGTGTAGTTGACTTGGGCATCATTCATGGTCTTACTAGCATAGTATACAGGAAGTACAAATTTTCCTTCAGTCCAAATCCTTCTTCGCGAACGCGAGATCCCCCTCATGAACACGGAAGCTTACATTGCCTGACCCTACGCGAACGTGGGACTCTCATCGCGAATGCGTAGGCTAACTGCCTAGAGTTCCATCTGACAATTCCTGTATGAGAAAGCGATGACCATATCGCGAACGCATAGGCTAAATAATCCATATCTTTGCAAACGCAAGAACCACATCGCGAACGCAAAGAACAAACTCAGCTGGCCTCCCAGATGCCTTACACGAATGCGAGACCTCTCTCGCGAACGCGATGAAGAAAAGTCTGCAACAAAAGTACCAGAAAATATGTTGTCTTTCCTAAGTCTAAAATGATCTGTTAACCTCCTGAAATCAACCCGAGGCCACCGGGACCTCAACAAAATATACCTACAAGCCCTAAAAAACCATACGAACTTAGTCGAGCCCTCAAATCACATCAAACAATGCTAAATACACGAATCACCCTCCGATTCAAACTTAATGAACTTGAAACTTCAAATTTCTACAAGCGACGCCGAATCATACCAAACCACGTCTGATTGACCTCAAGTTTTGTTTCACAGGTCATATTCAACATTACGGACCTACTCCAACTTTCGGAATCAGAATCCGACCCCGATATCAAAAAGGCAACTCCCGATCAAACTTTCCAAAAATTCGACTTTCGCCATTTCAAGCCTAAATTAGCTACAGACCTCAAATTCACAGTCCGGACACGCTCCTGAGTCCAAAATCACCCAACGGAGCCAACGGGACAGAAAAAACTCTATTTCGGATCGTCTTTACACAGTTTTGACTATGGTCAAAATCCTAAGACTTGAGCTTCCGTTTTAGGAACTAAGTGTCCCAAAACACTTCGAAACCAAAAACAAGACTCCTGGCAAGTCACATAAGCAGAAATAGATACGGGGAAAGAAATAAACAGGGGATCGGGGCTATTACTCTCAAAACGACAGGCATGGTCATTACGTTTCTCCCATTGATATCTTATTTGCTTACTTTTGTTTCGATTTTCATTCATCAATTAACTTTAGATTCTTAGTTAATTTTTGTTGTAAATCATATAATTCTAGACTGTTGATTATCTTGTATAGCAATCTAGCTACAAACTATGATAATACTGTTTAACTCCAATCCTTGTTGATACGATATTATACTATACTATATTCGACTAGCGAGCATATTTTAGTATGTTTTAAGCTCGTCAAATGTTGGTGTCACTGCTGGGGATTGGCAATCAATAGTCTTTGAAATAGTTTGTAGTGCTAATTCAGGAATTTTTCTTTTTATTTTATTTTATTTCTCCCTTTTTACGTTTGGTGTTATTTGACTGTGCGCAGGCTACAGGTTAGATTGGTGCATGACTCGATCTTCTGGTAAGAAATTACAACCATACAAACAAGAAATCGAGACACAAATGCGACAGTTGAGGAAGGAAAAAAATCTCGCCGAGAAAATAGAGAAGGTTGGGCAATCCTCAACCAAGGAAGATATGGCTGGAGATGATGATAATGTTTATTTGATTGCGAGAGAGGCAGCCCAACTCAGAGAGAAAGCTGCAAGGGATGCTGAAGAAGTAGCACTTGAAGATGCACAAATTGCTTATGAGGATGCGAGGGCTCGAAGAATGGCTCAGAATCAGCTAGTGGGTGCAGACCAGTTCCAAAACATAGCTCCTGGCCAAGGGAGACCACTTAATGATTATGCCAGACTAGTCTACAACCAAGGCTTATCGAGTGTGAGATCACCTCCAGTTGCAGCCAAAAATTTTGAATTGAAGCAAGTGTTGCTCCAAACCCTCCAAAATAGTTGTGTCTTCAGAGGAAACATGAATGAAGATCTAAACAATCATCTGATGGACTTCGAGGAGATAATGAACACCTTGCAATATAATGATGTGTCACAAGATGTAGTTTATCTAAGGTAATTCTCCTTCACACTTATAGATGATGCAAAACACTAGCTTCAAAGCTTGCCCTAGGGATCGATTAGAACATGAAAGGAGTACACCAGAAATTTTCTTGCTAAATATTTCTCCTCAGCTAAAACGGGTGAGTTTATAAGAGAAATCCATAACTTCTATCAGAATGAGACTGAAGCGGTGTTTGAAACTTGGGAGAGGTTTAAGGAGATAGTGCTAAAGTGTCAACATAGCGAAATTGAACTCTGGATGCAACTCCAGGACTTTTGGGATGGATTGACACCGACCTCACGGAGAACATTAAGAATGCAGCTGGAGGCCCGTTGATGAAAAAGACTCCAGAGGAGATAGTCACTATTCTTGATGAGTTGTCTGAAGATGAAAATCAGTAGCCCTCTAAAATTGCTGAAAGAAGAAGATCAAATGGCATTCACCAGGTTGATGCTAACATATCTGTGCAGGTACAGCTTGATGTTATGGCGAAAGAGATAAGAAAGCTAACCTTAGCTTCAATAAAGAGTGAACTACATGCAGCTTGTGATATATGTGGAAGAGGACACCTTACTCATGAGTGTCAAGTCTTAATTGAGGAAGTTAATATTGTGGGTAATTATAACTTCAATGCAATGGGTCAGAAGCACCCCAGTTTTTCATGGAGTTCACCTGGGGGTACATCAAATGCATGGCAACAAAATAACTAAAGATTTCAAGGAGCTCCTAGTTTTGTGAATCAGTCGAAGCCGTAGATTCCACCTCAACAGCTAATTCAGTATGGGTTGGAAGATCTAATAAAGTCATTAATTATCAAGACTAATGAGAGATTAGATGCTCATGGCGCAGCTATCAAAGAACTTGGAACAGGTTTGCGTAATTTGGAGAGACAAGATGGACAAATTACAACTAAATTATCTGAGAGAATCCTAGGTACTCTGCCAGTTGATACTGAAAATAATCCCAAGGAAATAGTAAATGTTATGACCTTGAGAAGTGTGCAAGTGTTTAAAGATCCCACTCTAATCCAAAAAGAGGTGATACTTGAAAAAGAAAGTGGGAAGGAGCTGAAAATTGAAGATGGTAAGAAGAAGAAAGGTAAGAATGGAGTAGAGAAAAAGAAGGAGGAGGAAACTTCAAGAAGGGAGGAATCTAATGAAGAGAGAAAGCACATGCTTGTTCTAACTTTTCCCCAAAAGCTCTATAGAGAAAATTTGGACAAGCAGTTTGAGAGATTTCTAGATATGCTAAGATAGGTTAATGTAAATCTATCATTCACTAAAGTTCTCTCCCAAATGTCAGCTTATGCTAAGTTCTTGAAGGAAATCCTGACAAAGAAGAGGAATATAGAAGAGACCTCAGTGGTCAAGCTCACAGAGCATTGCGGTGCAATCTTGCAAAACAAACTCCCACAAAAGTATGGAGATCCAGGGAGTTTTACGATACCTTGCTCTTTAGGCACTCTTAACTTTGATAAATGTTTATGTGATTCTAGTGTCTCAGTTAATCTATTGTCACTGTCTATTTATAGGAAACTGGAGAAGGAGATTGGAGAGATAAGGTCGGTGATAATATCTTTGTAGCTGGCAGACCAAACAATTATAACACCCGAGGGGATAGTGGAAGATGTCTTGGTGCGAGTGGATAAATTTGTATTTCCTATAGATTTCATAGTGGTGAATATGGAGGAGAACAAGGAGGTCCCCCTCATCCTAGGAAGACCATTTTTAGAAACGATTAAAGCTATACTGGATATACATGATAGCAAACTCTTTCTTAGAGTGGGTGAGGAGACTGTAACGCTTGAGATGAATGTAGCAACTGGAGTGAAAAAGGAGAAGTGAGCTGCAAGTGTTGAGTGGAAGGTGAAGAGTTCAAAAGAGAAGGCTCCGGTGATTGAGAAAGATAAGTGTGGGGTGTACCCCCAATAAGGCTGAGAAGAAGCTGTTTGCGTGGATGTGTGCACTAGTTCGGGTGCATGGAATGGAGCCTGACTTCGACTCAGACCCCGACTAGAGATTCAGGGAAGTTTACTCTACCTTATGATTTTAATTGTGTGTCATGGGAAAATGACACAACTTAAAGTGTGGGTTGGGGGATATTTGTATGTTGTATGTATATGTGTTAGTTTCTGCCTTTTAGTGCTTTTTAGTAGTTAGAAAAAATTGAAAACCCATAAAAATTGAAACAATTTTGATTTTTCCTGACGATGGATATCATTCGACATGTTTCTTGAGGGATTAAAGTCGAAAGAAAAGGACAAAAAGATTTTATTTTGTTAGGTAGTGTATTAATTCTCCCTTGGTTTTTCTTTGTGCCGCGGTTCTTTTCCAATGGTTTTGTTTGAACCGGGTGTAATTATTTTTTTTTAGTGGTAGGAAACCTTGTATTGTGATTTGAAATGAAAGCAATATCTCTTGACTTGGTTATGCCTTGAGAATAGTGAGTGCTTTAGTTGTGACGCTTAGGCTTAGTTTTTTACTCTTGTGTAAGTACCTTAAATTGTATGATCTTAACCACTTTGACTAGAGTGTCTTGATAGCCCGATCCTGAGTGAGTTATATGCCGTATGTGTGAGAGGTTTGTGTTATTCTATGCATTGAATTTGATGTCTAGAACTTGTCTCGTGTGTTTGCAAAGCAAAATAATAGTTTTATTCAGTCTTGAAAGTGACATAGACGTTTCTTTTTTGAGCCAATTATATGCTATTACCCATCTAATTGTTATGTATTTTATTTAAACCCTTTGAGCCTGTAATCTTGTTTCTTTGGCAACCAAATTACAAGCCTTACCCATTTGTTTTGAATTGACTATCTATTTGAACCTTGTACCTCTCTTGAGCACTTGAATTTGTTATGAACTTTATAAAAGTTGAAGTGTGTAGTGGTTGGTTTGGCTTTGAGTGTGACTAATGAAATAAGGATAAAGGTGCAATGTTTTGAAAAATTAAGAGCCACTTGAATTGAAAAATAAAGAAAATATATATATAGTAGTATTGTTGTGCAAAATATTCCGTGATAATGGTAAATCTTGATGGAAGTTGGGAGTTAATGTATAATGATGTTAAGGTGGAGTATGGTTTGACATAAGTGTGGGGTTTTGAATGTTAAAGTGTATATATTAAAGTGCTTAGGGAGGTGTAGTCATTCTTATATCTAAATGTATCATACTCATCCCGCAGCCTACATTACAACCAGTTAAAGTCCAACTTGATCCTTGACTGAATGAGCTCAATTAGTAGAGTAGTACACTACGGGAAAGCCTATGGTTCATCTTTTGTGGCATATGAATGTTATTTCTGAGAGTGAGTGAATTCTTTCTATCTTGAGTTCCTAATTGTTCTTAATTTCTATTGTGTGTGGAACGACTCTCTATTGTGGTGAGGGCGCTTGATTCATGAAGAAAAGGTAATGTCGTTGACCTTTGTGTTAGAGTAAGTGAGCTAGTTATAAATAATGCGTGGTACTTGTGAGTCAAATCTTGAGGCAAGAATGTTACGCTATTGTGCGTAGTCTATTTTAAATATTCTTGGTTTAATGATTAGGGTACTTGCTAAAAAAGGTTGTGTCTATACAAAGTGTGGTTTGATTGCTCGAGGACGAGCAATTGCTTAAGTGTGAGGTGTTATTGGTAGGATATAATCTCGTGTTTTAGTCGCTTATTACACTCAAATTTACTGCAATTTAATTGAGTTTTAGCTTTAATCGCTAGTATTTTGCACTAATTATGTATTTTGTGCCTTGTAGGAGAATTTTGAACTATGTAAATGTTATGGAGCTAATTCGAGTGATTTGGAGCTTTGAAGTCTAAGTAAAAGCCCAAGGGATTAAGTCGGGATCGCGTTCGGGGGTCGAATACCACGTCTGGATGTCAAAATCGAAGCAAAAATTCAGACTCTGAGAAAACTACACTAGCACGGCGCGTGGCGCCTGTGTAAAATCCTACCATCTGTCAGAAATCAACTCTCTGGAAATCCCCACTAATGCCCCGCATGGCGTGTCGCCCCATGCAGCGCGCTTGTGTAATATTTACATAATATTTTTCTATTTCATGCGGGAAAAGGTATTTTCGTCTGGGCCCAACCCTACTTGGTATAAATACATGGAAAACGGTATTTTTGAGACTTTTGACACATCTAAGACCTAAGGAGGCTAGAGAGAAGAGGGAGAAGCGAAAGCACAGGGGATTCATCATTCAATCCTCACTCAAGATAAGAGTTTGGATCGTTTTATGTTTTTCGTTATATTTGTGATGAATTACTCCATATCTATGGAGTAGTTCCCTTTAGGGATTGATGGATTTGGTGTATTGATATTTGTTTATGGATATTAACTCTAGTTTTCATGTATTGAATCGTTTTGGATGTTTTATATAGTTGCATCTATATTAACATATTCATGTAATCAAGATAGGCATAACTTGTGATATCTTTGCATTATCTTGTTGGTTGAATTTATTAATTCTTCTTAGTAATCGAAAGAGGCTAGTTGAATTATTGTTTAGACCTAGTTAGGAGGATAATCGAGAGAGGTTCTCCTAAAGACCAATCCACTACGAACTCTTGCATATCTTCACCGAGCTTAAATTGGTTCACAGTGAGGTTGAGACTTAATCGAGAGAGGAATTTCTACTAAACGTTTGAACTAATAATTGAGTGAATTCAAGAGACTCACTTGAACATTATAAGTGAATTAACTAGAGTTAAATCACAGACATTTATCCTGCACCTATCCAATCAATCCCTATTTTCTCCCATTGATATCTTCTTTGCTTACTTTTGTTTCAATTGTCATTCGTCAATTAGCTTTAGATTGTTAGTTAATTTTAGTTTTAAATCACATATTTCTAGACTGTTGATTATCTTGGATAGAAATCTAGCTACAAACTATGATAATACTATTTAACTCCAATCCCTGTGGATATGATATTATATTATATTATATTCGACTAGCGACCATGGTTTAGTGTATTTTTTAAGCTCGTCACTAACATCTCTTTAACACTGCCTCGCGTCTCCTCAATCAGTACAATGTTATCTGCAAATAATATGCACCACGACACCATCCCTTGAATGTGGCGTGTCAGAGCGTCAATCGCCAAGGCAAATAGAATTAGGTTGAGGGCTGACCCCTGGTGCAACCCCATCATAACTAGGAAGTGTTCCGAGTCCCCTCAAACGGTCCTCACTCGAGTCTTAGCTCTATCATACATATCCTTAATAGCCCTAATATATGCAACAAGAACACCTCGAGCCTCCAAACATCTCCAAAAAACCTCACTCGGTACTTTATCGTAAGCCTTATTAAAGTCGATAAACACCATATGTAAATCCCTCTTCCTCTCCCTATACTGCTCCATCAATCTTGTAACAAGATGGATAGCTTCCGTAGTCGAACGTCCTGGCATAAATCCGAATTGGTTTTTAGAAATAGTCACGATCCTCCTCAACCTCAGCTCCCCCACTCTCTCCCAGACTTTCATAGTATGGCTTAGTAACTTGATGCCCCGATAGTTGTTGCAACTTTGTTCTTATATAGTGGGACCATCATACTCCATCTCCATTCTTCGGGCATATTCTTCCTCCTAAAAATGATATTAAATAATTCAGTGAGTCACTCCAAGGCCCAAGCCCGCCCTACCCACGCTCTTCCAAAATTCCACTGGGATCTCGTCTGGACATGTCACTCCCCCTACTCATATTACGCATAGCCTCCTCAACCTCCTCGACTCTTATGCGCCTACAATACCTAAAGTCTCGACGACTCTCCGAGTGTTCTAAGTCACCTAGCTCAATGTTCCTACCTCCCTCTTCGTTCAAGAGTTTATAAAAGTAAGTCTCCCATCTTCGGCGAATAAGTGCCTTGTCCAACAAAACTTTGTCTTCCTCGTCCTTAATGCACTTCACTTGGTTCAGGTCACATGCCTTCCTTTCTCGCATCTTGGCTAGTCTGTACAACTTCTTATCCCCTCATTTGCCTCCAAGTTCTTCATACAAGCATTCAAACACAGCGGTCTTAGCCGTTGTGACTGCTAACTTTGCTTCTTTCTTAGCTATCTTATACCGCTCCCTATTCGTTCTCTTTCCTCCTCGTCCACGCTCTCCAACAGCTGCAGATATGCCGCTTTCTTGACTTCCACTTTGCCTTGAACCTCAGTATTCCACTACCAACCCCCTCTACGGCCACCAAACGAGCCCTTCGAAACCTCCAATATCTCTCTAGCAGCCTCCCTAATGCAATTCGCAGTCACGGTCCACATACCACTCGCGCCCCTACTACTCCTCCAAGCTCCCATGGCCAGCAACTTATCCCCCAACTCCTGTTCTCTGTCTTTAGTCAAAGCTCCCCAATAAAATTATTTTTGTGTGATCCATAGGTTAGGAGTTCGAGCCGTGGAATTCATCGTTAATGCTTGCAGCAAGTAGGATGTCTACATATACATCATACTCTTTAGGGTGCGGTCCTTCTCGGATCTTACGTGAACACGTGATACTTTATGCACCAGACTAACATTTTATTTACATTTTTTATTCAATCAAATAGATATTCCTTTTGAGAGAAGAAAGGAATCGACGTTAAGACATTTTAACAATTGCTAATGGCTGATTTCCGCATGATTCATACAGATAGACAAAGTATGCCCAACCAAAAATGAAATTCTAATGAATGGATAAAGATGACAGATATTGAATATCTTTATTAGTTATAAAGTATTGTGCTATTGCATGATAATCGAATAGGTTAAACATCTTCGTTAAACAATGTGCATGGTTGCAACTTTATCATAAAGAACTCTCCCTAACTCAGAAAAGAATATTAATATATTTCTGTCAATTAACAGTACTTAGACATGTAAAAAGAGCATCATGCATATACAACCAAATCAAGTAGTAATATGAGAACCCATCCTACTTATTTAAAAATATAAAGAATATATGACGGATCAGATTAGGTTGTATCTTGATTAATTTAATGGTCGTAATTTCATTCTGCATGCCACTGGTATATGATTCAAATATATATATCTTTAACAGACATCTCTGTCACCTACTTTCCTTTTGCCCTATTCATTGGCCACTGCCTACTGGTCACCTTTCTCCAAAAAGAAAGGGAAACAAAATTTGTTAGAAATATGCTATCATCTCATCTAAAAAGCTTATACTCAAACTCAAGAAATTGATGCACTTCAACAGCGTTGTGCATGGATGATATTAGAGATGGACTATGTACTGGTTAATTAACTACCAAAGGCTTTATAAACAATGATTCCAAAGTACTCAAGTCAAGTACTAAATTTGTATCTGTAATCAGACAAGCCAATTGAGGCTTCCCCTGTGTATTATTCCAACTAGGGTTTAAATTATATAGTTTGGCAGTGTAAAGAACTTTGACATTATGTCAGTGGTCGACCTGTTATGTCAAGTTACTGCTATTTTTATTGGGTAATATATTAATGGTTATTTAGAGATTAACAAGTAATTATCATATAAATAATTTAATTGTGTAAATATATTTAGCATATAAAACTTATAAACTCATTCCAAGAAATAAGAGGTATTTACACATGTATACTCTAAGCAAGGGAAAAATCATAAAGAATTACTACAAAGCTGTAGTGAACCCATTCAAATCTGCTACATATAGTTTTGCTATGTAAATTTACATACACAAAAATATGACTATTGTTTACCCTCAAAATCGGATAACAGTTGAATTTGTATGTGATTTTAAGGATACGTGGACTAACCTGACACAAAACGATAAATTAGACTGCAATTGAAATAAATAATGATAAAGCAAATGCTAACCATGCAAATTGAACAGTCTTAGCCTTGGAAGGTTAATCACCCTCGAGCCAGGTACGCTTCGATCGATGTCAGGATACAGAAGAACAAGAGCTTAAAGAGAAATAATAATAATGTATTGCTTTGGGATGTGTGTTATAATGTGTTCAATAAATTATCAGACCCCCCTTTATATAGTAGAGGAGTCCAACCTTAGGTACAATTCTATAAAAGGTAAAAATTCCTTGATTTGCTGATTGCCGTGTCCTTACAGATACGCGCCGAGATTTCCGCTACAATATCTGGCCGGTTATGGATATTTCGATCTTCTGTTGGTTATGCTAACAATGTTTCTTCGAGCTCGTTCGGGGCTAGAGTCAACTCCGGGGTCTCTAACTCAATATTCTCGAAGGCAGGTGTTCTGACTCCGGGTTCTAGCCTGGTGTGACTCGGGGCCGATCTTCAGTCTTGCATTGTCATGATCCGAGCCTGTCCTTTCACGTCGTAGGCGAACTCGATCTCGACCGTATACAGATAGTCCCCTCATTTTTCGGAGAGTAGACGACGAGAAACAACATGAGCTTCCAATTCTTTCTTCGACACCATACGACAGAAATAACAAGACAGTCGAAACGTCTCGTCATTCAAGTCTTAATTGAATTAAATGTTTGTCAGTTGCTGGTCGGCCACTCATGGATGCGAACCTTCTGCCCTCGTACCTCAGCAATCTTAATACTTTTAGGCACTTATATTTTGGTTATTTGAGATCTTTTTATAAGAACTTCCTGTTCGTCTTCATCCCAAACCATCAAGTGTACTCTTTTAACTTCCTATTTTTCCTCCATTTTCCTTTATTCTCAAAGAAATGGCGAAGACTTCAAAAACCGTTTCCCAAAAAGAAACTCTTTCTACCTCCCGGCCTGCTACCGAAGAGATCGTTTTGCGTACTGCTGTCGTGGAACTAGTACCGGAACCTCCTCTGAAAATGTTCATCCCAGGGGGGTGCCCGGTCAATGCTGATTTTAAGGTCAAAAAACCCTCCTCCGTACCAGGCCGGTGCGAGGAGGTCTCGAGGTACATCTTCTCGATCACCGAAGATATTCTCTCCGAAGTCAAAAAGGATTTTAACTGAGTTGACAAACATATGGTGGTTCCCGAACCCAACGAAGCCATCACTACCCACGTCGAGAAATTTTTAAGTATTTACACTTATCCCTTAACGTTGGGCCCCTTGGACCCGGTTATTATCGACTTTTGCAAAAGATACGAGGTAACCCTCAGTCAAATTCACCCTTCTTTCTGGAGGATCGTAATCCTCATTTGTTTCTTTGTAAGCAAGATTGAAGGGTGCCCTTTTACTATCGACCACCTCATGCATTTATACAGTCCCCGACTCTATCGGGGAGGCTAATCAAGCTCGCCCGTCGGGCCAGTAAAGCCTTGTTCTCGAGTATCAATGAAGAGTGATGACCTCGGACTTGATCTCGGCCGAGCACATGCCGTTCCCTGAGAAGTGAAACATGTCACGTAAGTATAATTTTTCTTCCAAAATTTAATTTATCACTTTTTTCCGTCCTTCTTATTGGTGTTCTGTGGTGGTGCAGCTGTTGCTCGGGTCCTGAATGCAGTTCCTCGACTCAAGGAATGGGTCGAGCGCATCGCATTATAAAGTCCATATTCTGAGCGTTCGTGGCGCGAGCTTTCATAGGGTCGATGGGAGGCTCATTCGCACGGTGAGATCTCTTTCATGAGTAATATTTGGTTTCCCTTTTGCATCATTATGCCCTTACTCATTCTATTTCCTTTTGCAGGTTTATCTAAGGATGTCAAAATGAGGCCCCCATCCGGTAGTGATGATTTCCCCACCGAGTCCCCTGGTCTGAGACAGGATGAAGAGAAGAAAAGAAAAAGGGCTCCGAGTTCTCCGAGCTCGGAGAAGGAAAAGCCAAGGAGAAGGCTGGTGCGTAAATACAAAGAAAGCACCAGTGCTCGAGCACAATCTTCGGGTTCACTATATCGGCTGAGGGATGAATCCGAAGAATAACAAGAAGAAGAAGCCTTCAATTGGTGGCCTGAGTGTCGTCACGACTCAAAGGGCAAGGGGCCTCCAAATGGGAGAGAGATGAGTCTGATCTGCCTTAAGTTAGGGAGGTCGTCGAGGAGGCCGTGGCCGAAGCTTCTTGGGATGTGTGTGACGCCCCAAAGGAAGCACATGGTGTGATCGACATCACCGAGTCGCCTTCGTTCACTAAGTCCATGTACAATGAGGCTCCGGCAGTGAAGGAACGTCCCAACGAGGGGGCCCATGGAGTGGACGACCCCTTCCATGGCTTTTTTGATGGCGTGGATTCTACCACCACGGAAGACGTCACCGGGTTAGGTAACTTGGAGGTGCCGAAGAAGATTCCGTCTTCGGGAACAAGCGGGCTTTCTTTAAGCCCGAAGCTGATCAACCGGTTTCCAGCTCCGAGTGTGGATCCCGACCGGAAGCGGTAGGTCTTCATCTCCTTTCCGGAGGATGCCCGGATCCTCTTGCTACCTTCGGTGTTTGGTGACCGAGGGGGACCAATCTAAGAAGAACGAGGTAGATGCGCCATGCCTGTTCAATGAAGCACAACAGGCGCTAAATTAGGTAACTTTAATTATCTCTTGATGATTTCAATTCATACTTAGACTAATTTATAGATAATCCTAACATTTTTCTTTGTGTCTGCAGACCTCGGTGCTTCATCATGAGACCTTTCTCCGAGATCGGGATGAGCTAAACCAGCTTGAGGCCGAGGTCCGAGGGCTCAACGAGAAGAGAGATTCTTACAAACTTCTCAGCGAGCAGCGTAAGGGGGAGGCTAAGAGCCTACGAGCTGAGCTTCAGGTGGCTCAGAAGGAGCATGCTGACTTGGTTGAGTAGGTAAAAATATTTGAGGTTAGTGACGATGAGCTAGGTTCGGTGACTAACGATCGGAATCCGCAGGTTCAATAAAAAATTGATCGATCGACCAACTTCGAGCTGAGATGGACGTTGTCAAGGCCAAGACAGACGAATGGAGAGGCAGGATGGACTGCCTGGCCTCGGAAAAAGAGACTACTCGGGCGCAGCTGGCTTTGACTAAGGCTCAGCTTCGAGCGGCAAAGGAAAAGGCCGAGGTGCAAGCCAAAAGGGCTGAGGAGCTCCAGTCTCAGCTAAGTGTAGCCGTCTCTGATTGAGAAAATCTTGCCAAGGAGTTGGAAACAGCCAAGTCGGTGGTCATTGTCGTTAAAGCCGATGCCGACGAAATAGTGGCCCAATTTAAGGCAGATGCCGAGGTGGCCCAGGTCGGAACGAAAGATATCGTCGAGCATGCGAGGCAGAAATCCCAAAGGGAGGCCCTCGAGGAGATTCATGCTAAGGGGCTCGAAGCCGAGGCCAAGAGGTTGGCTTATCCCGAGGAGGACTCTGAGGGTTCAAGTGGGTCTGAGGGTGGAGAAGACTCCGAAGACCCTAGGGACAAGGCAGGCTCCGGTGAAGACCAGGCCGTTTAAGTGCCTTGTACATTTTTTTATTTTTGTACTTGTGTACTTTTATACTTTTTGTCAAGGCCATTTGGCCTTTGTAAAGATTGTATATAAAATATAAGGCTTGTTTTTCCCTTCGACAATCTCTGAGTTTTGTTGTGTACTTTGCTTTATTATTTATATTTGCAAAGATCGAAATGTCTTAGCATGAACTAGTTACGTCATGTTCGGAGGTTCGAACAGTCCTTTCCTTTGACATTATTTTGTCTAAGGCATCGTGGGGTTTTGGTATGACCAGAACTTTTCCCCAAGGTATTTATAATTTTTTAGATTATAGTTTGCCGAGGGTAGCCTTTAGAACCGGTTTAGAAATTTTTCAAGGCCTTGTTTTTTATTGCGGGTCACGGACGTCTCCGAGCCGTTTTAATATGGCTGTAGCCTTTTTAGTTTGGGTATTGCCAGTGGGTTTTTCACCTCGAGTTATTCTGGCTTGCCTAAGATAACAGTCCCCGAATGAGGATGGTCGTAGCCTTTAAGGTTCGGGCACTGCCTAATAGGTCTTGTTCCCCCGGGCTCCGATAGCCCAAGCCGTTCGAGTTTGTTTTTGGATGGCAGTCCCCGACTGGGAGTGATCGCTTGAATCCGGATAAAGGTGGCCCTTGGGCTCGATACCTTTAGGGGATCGAATGTTGGAAATTCCTTAAGAGGAAAGAAAAAAGAGAAATTCTTATGGGATAAGATATTTATCCGCAAGGTAGAAACTTCTTTTTATTCTTATGCGTAATAGTTACACATGTGTATAAATTTTGTGCCAAGACTCGAGCAGTCTATGCGGACATGGTTCATTTGACCGTTTGGCCCTTACAGTAAATGCTATCGATCGAGCCCAGACCATTCATAAAAAAAATTTCCTTGCTAAAGTCGTTATCCGAGGATAATGCCCCCATTTTTCGGGGCCGATCGTAGATAGGCCTTGAATACTATTTTTGTGATCTTCGATACCAGTTTGTAACCGACCTTCAATTCTAAGTTAGCATGATTTATTGTTGCCTTGTTAAAAACCTTACCGGAAAACTCATTTGGGACAAAACTGGTTCAAGGGTAAAGAGTACAATGCGTGCGTTCAGGCCTAACGATTGTATCGTACTTTGATGATTGCCTGCAAGTGTTAGTTCTGAATGCAAATAAATAAAAGGAAATGAATGGGGTCATATCTTAACAGTAGTATCGCTTCAAGTGAGCTATGTTCCAGTTGTTTGGTAGTTGCTCACTGTTCATTGTTCCAAGCTTATACGATCCTTTACCAGTGATCTCGATAATTTGATAAGGGCCTTCCCAGTTTGGTCCCAACTTCCCTTCGTTCTGGTTCTGGGTATTTAGCGTGACCTTCCTTAACACCAAGTCCCCGATATTGAAATATCGAAGGTTGGCCATTCGATTATAATATCTCTCGATCCCCTATTTTTGGGCAGCCAACCGGACAAGGGCTGCTTCACACCTTTCGTCTAATAGATATAGTCTCGTATTCATAGCCTCATCATTTTATTCCTTGGTTGCATATCAAAACCTGAGACTTGACTCTCCAACTTCTACCGGTATCAAAGCTTCGGTGCCGTAAACCAGTGAGAACGGGGTGGCCCCGGTACTGGACTTCAATGTCGTACAGTATGCCCGTAAGACTTCGGGCAGGATTTCCTTTCATTTTCCTTTGGCGTCGGTCAACCTCTTTTTGAGGTTTTGGAGTATGGTTTTGTTAATCGATGCTGCTTGTCCGTTCCTACTAGGGTGGTAGGGTGTCGATATGGTCCTTTTGATCTTATGATCTTCGAGAAACTTGTTTATTTTGCTGCCGATGAATTGTTTCTCGTTGTCGCATACAATCTCGGCCGGCATTCCGAACCGGCATATGATGTGGTCCCAAATGAAATCGATGACTTCTTTCTCCCTGACCTTTTCATATGCCTGGGATTCCACCCATTTAGAAAAATAGTTAGTCACAAACCATATAAATTGAGCCTTATTGGGTGCCAATAGAAGGGGTCCAACGATATACATTCCCCACTTCATGAACCCATGGTGACAAAACCGAATGCAGAAGCTCCCTAGGACGATGAATCATCGAAGCGTGTCTTTGACATTTATCGCATTTTCGCACGAACTCTTCGCGTCCTTTTCCATATCGATCCAGTAGTAGCCGGCTCTAACTATTTTTTGAACCAATGATTCGGTGCCTGAATAATTTCCACAAGTGCTTTCGTGGATTTCCCTCAAAACGTACTCGGTATCCCCTGGTCCTAGACATATCGCGAGTGGGCCATCGAATGTTCTTCTGAACAGGGTTCCGTCTTCGGACAAGCTAAATCGGGCTGCCTTTGTACGCAGGGCCCTCGATTATTTTGTATCCGAGGGCAGTTTTTCGGTCTTCAGATATTCTATATATTTATTTCTCTAGTCCTAAGTTAGGCTCGTTGAGGTAATCTCAGCATGGCGTTCTTCCACTACCGACCTCATAAGTTGTATGACTGCCTACGAGTTAAACTTTTCCTCCTCGACCGATGATCCTAAGTTAGCAAGGGCATCGGCCTCACTGTTTTGATCCCGAGGTACGTGTTGCAAAGTCCATTCTTTGAACCGATGTAATGTTACCTGCAACTTATCTAGGTACCTTTGTATTCGTTCTTCTTTGACCTCGAACGTACCATTAACTTGGTGCACCACGAGAAGGGAGTCGCACTTGGCATCGATCACTTCTGCCCCCAAGATTTTGGCTAGTTCGAGACCTGTAATCATGGCCTCATATTCGGCCTCGTTGTTAGTCAATTTCACAGTCCTAATAGATTGTCTAACTACATTTCCTTGGCTTCAATATGATGCCAAACCCAAACCCTTTTGCGTTCGAGGCACCATCCGTAAAGAGGGTCCATACCCCCGAGGTGGTCCCTGAGTTGATGAATAACTCTCTTTCGACCTCGGGTATTAGGGCCGGTGTAAAGCCGGCTACAAAGTCTGCCAAAATTTGAGATTTAATGGCGGTCCGAGGTCGATATTCAATATCGTACTCACTGATTTCCACGGCCCATTTGGCCAACATACCCGAGAGCTCAGGCTTATGCATAACATTCCTCAACGGGTAAGTAGTCACGACACAGATTGGGTGACACTGAAAGTATGGTTTTAGCTTTCTATATGCACTTAGCAAAGCGAGCGCCAACTTTTCTAGTTGAGGGTACCTAGTTTCGACCTCATCTAGGGTCCTGCTAACATAGTAAATTGGCAATTATGTACCTTGCTCTTCTCGGAACAGGATTCCACTTACCGCTATCTCCTATACTACCAAGTACAAGTATAGTTGTTCGTCGGTCTTTGGCGTGTGAAGCAGTGGTGGGCCCAATAGATATCGCTTGAGCTCCTTCAAGGACTGTTGGCATTCCGGGGTCCATGAGAAGTTATTCTTTTTCTTCAATAGTGTAAAGAACCAGTGGCTCTTGTCGAAGGACCTCAAAATGAATCGCCCAAGGGCGGCTATGCGCCCGGTTAATCTTTGCACGGCCTTCACGTTGTCCATAGCCATGATATCGTCGATGGCTTTGATCTTGTCGGGGTTGATCTCGATTCCTCGGTTGGATACCATGAACCCGAGGAATTTACCTGATCCAACTCCGAACACACATTTCTCCGGGTTCAGCTTCATATTATATTTCTTTAATATGTTGAATGTTTTCTGCAAATATTTTAAATGGTTCTCTACTCTCAGGGACTTAACCAGCATATCGTCAATGTAAACCTCCATTGATTTTCCTATTTGTTCCTCGAACATCCGGTTTTTCTAGGAATTGGTAAGTGGCACCGGCGTTTTTTAATTCGAATAGCATCACGTTATAGCAGTATGTGCTGTACTTAGTGATGAAGGAGATTTTTTCCTAATCATCCGGGTTCATCCGTATCTGGTTGTACCTGGAATAGGCATCGAGAAAACTAAGGATCTCGTGGCCGGCCATGGCATCGATCATGCGATTGATGTTGGGCAAAGGAAAGGAGTCCTTGGGACATACCTTATTCAAATCCTTATAGCCTACACATATTCTTAATTTATTCACTTTTTTAGGGATTACCTCTACATTTGCTAACCAATCCAGGTATTTGACCTCCCGGATGGACCCTATTTTAAGAGTTTAGATACCTCGTCCTTAACGAAAGCATGTTTGACCTCAGACTAGGGTCTCCTATTCTGCTTGATCGGATGGAACTTCGGGTCCAGGCTCAGTTTGTGAGTGGTTATCTCCGGTGGGATCCCTGTCATATCAAGGTGGGACCAAGTGAAATAATCTTTATTAGCTAAAAGAAATTGAATGAATTTTTTCCTGAGCTCGAGGCTTAACCCCATGCCTAGGTATACCTTTCGATCGGGTAAGTGTTCACTCAATGCGACTTGTCCAGTTCCTCGACCGTTGATTTTGTAGCGTCGGAGTCATCGGGGGCTATAAAAGATCTGGGGACCCCGTAATCATTGTCTTTATCAGTCCCTTGTTTCTTCGGTTGAGTCAGGGCTGGTGTCGGTAGTTGCCATTTAGTTTCTTGCTTTGCGATAGAACCCGACCCCTTTGTCATTGCAAATACGGTTATCGAAATCTCCTCTTCGACCGCAAACATCTCCTTTACGGCTAGCTATTCTCCATTGATTGTTTTAACCCCACCTGGTGTTGGGAATTTTAACACTTGGTGCAGAGTCGAGGGTACTGCCATCATGTTGTGGATCCATGGCCTCCCGAACAAAGCGTTGTACCTCATGTCTCCTTCGATCACATAAAATTTAGCTTCCTGAATGATCCCGGCAGTGCTCACCGGTAATTTTATCTCCCACTTAGTGGTTTCACATGCCATGTTGAATTCGTTTAGTACTCGAACTGCAGGCACGATTTGATCTTGTAGACCGAGCTGCTCCAAGACCCTCGATCGGATGATGTTGGCCGAGCTACTTGGATCAATTAACACTCGCTTAACTCAAAATTTATTTACGAGTATAAATATTACCAGTGCATCATTGTGGGGTTGCACGACCCCTTCCGTGTCCTCGTCGTTGAAAGAAAAGGTTCCTTCTAGTATGTAATCTCAAATCCATTTTTCCCTCGTGATGGATACTTTGATACGCTTCAACAT
Organism: Nicotiana tabacum; assembly: GCF_000715075.1. NCBI lineage: Eukaryota > Viridiplantae > Streptophyta > Magnoliopsida > Solanales > Solanaceae > Nicotiana > Nicotiana tabacum. Next base: position 29,709,412 of record NC_134093.1, read on the forward strand.
CGGCCCTCGAGGGACATTGACCCCACCGATGATCATGTTAATGATGTGTTGAGGTTCTTCCTGTTCGGTCTGCTTGTTAAAATCCCTATTCCTGAAATGATTCTTGGCTCGATTGCTCAGGAACTCTCGAAGATGCCTGTTGTTGAATAGTCGGGCTACTTCCTCTCTCAACTGTCGGCAATCCTCCGTTCTATGGCCGTGAGTGTCGTGATATTTACACATCTAGTTAGGATCCCTTTGGGTTGGATTGGATTGTAGAGGTCGAGGCCATTTGGTATCTTTGATGTGTCTGATAGTTGATACAATGATGATAGCATCGACGTTAAAGTTGTATTCCGATAACCTCGGTGCTTCTGTGGGCCCAATAGGCTTGTCGAAACTGTTTTTGCTCATGAGTCCCCGATTTCTCTGACCTCGATCACTTCTCCTTTCATTTCTCAAAGAGTTCCGCCCAGACCCAGTACTTCTTTGGTCTCCATTATACTACTGATACCGATCCCTGTTTGATCGTGGTTCATGATCGATGTCTCTCTTAACTCCGTCGATGTTTATGACGGGATAAACGGACCCCGAAGGGGCCCCGAGTTGATCATCTTCGACTTTGATTTTTGATTGATATCGGTTATGCACGTCAGCCCAAGTAAAGGTTGGGCATTCTATCAGGTTTTGTTTCAACTGCTGTGAAGCCACCGAGCTTTGAACATTGAGCCCTTGGGTGAAAGCCTGAATAGCCCAATCATCAGCGACCGGTGGCAGGTCCATTCGTTCCATTTGAAACTGGGACACGAACTCTCTGAGGATCTCGTTATCCTTCTATTTTACTTTGAAAAGGTCTGATTTCCTGGTCTCGACCTTGATGGCCCCGGCGTGTGCCTTCACAAAGGAATCCGCAAGCATAGCAAATGAGTCAATAGAATTAGGAGGTAAGTTGTGATACCATATCATAGCTCCTTTTGACAGGTTCTCTCCGAACTTCTTCAATAGGACAGACTCGATCTCATCATCCTCCAAGTCATTTCCTTTGATGGCACATGTGTAAGAGGTTACATGCTCATTTGGGGTGGTCGTTCTGTTATACTTAGCAATCTCAGGCATGCAGAATTTCTTAGGGATCGGCTTTGGAGCCGCACTTGGAGGAAAAGGTTTTTGCACGAACTTCTTTGAATCCAGGCCTTTCAACATCGGTGGTGCTCCTGAGATTTGATCTACCCTGAAATTGTAGGTTTCCACCTTTTTGTCATTAGCTTCGATTTTCTTCTCCCCTGATTCTACCCGTTTTGTCAGTTCTTCAAGCATCTTTATGATCTCGGGGTTAGCCCCCGATTCGTTTTCACTTGACCTTTCTGCGACCGGTTCATCCCTGCGGGTGACTTCTCGGGGTGGATCGGGTTTAACTCTGCTCGGTGTACGGCTTTGATTCTGTAACTCAGTTATCACCGCCTGTTGGGCCTGCGGTATTTTGAAGATCACCTGTAAACTGATCCCGTCTCCTCCAATGTTTTGTGTATTTTAAGTTGTAGATCGGGCTCCACCACAGATGCTATTCTTGGGGTCGGCAGGCAGGTTCGTGTCGATAGCCACATGCGAATTAGCGTCAATCGGATCCGCGACCAGAATTTCAATGGGATCAACAGGCGGTACCTCATCACCGGGCGCTATGTTGTTATTTTCACCGTGATGACCGGACTCATTGTCAACATGTAGGGGTGATAATTGAGAGTTCGACATTTTGAGTTTTAACCTGCAATTAGAGACACTTTAAAAAACAAGTATAAAGTAGTGTGTGTTTTGGAGGCTTGTATCAAATAACTATTATTATCCTTAGCCTCACAGTGGGCGCCAAACTGTTTACCCTCAAAATCGGATAATAATTGAATTTGTATGTGGTTTTAAGGATACGTGGACTAACTTGACACAAAATGATAAATTAGATTGCAATTGAAATAAATAATGATAAAGTAAATGCTAACCACAAGAATTGAACAGTCTTAGCCTTGGAAGATTAATCACCCTCGATCCAGGTATGCTTCGATCGATGTCAGGATACAGAAGAACAAGAGTTTAAAGAGAAATAATAATAATGTATTGCTTTAGGATATGTGTTACGATGTGTTCAATAAATTATCAGACCCCCCTTTATATAGTAGAGGAGTCCTACCTTAGGTACAATTCTATAAAAGGTAAAAATCTCTTGATTTGCTGATTGCCGGTTCCTTACTAATACGCGCCGAGATTCCCGCCGCAACATCTGCCCGGTACAGATATTTCGGTCTTCTGTTGGTTATGCTAACAATGTTTCTTCGAGCTCGTTGGGGGCTAGGGTCGACTCCGGGGTCTCGGACTCAATGTTATCGAAGGCAGGTGTTCTGACTCCGGGTTCTAGCTCGGTGTGACTCGAGGCCGATCTTCAGTCTTGTATTGTCATGTTCCGAGTCTGTCCTTTCATGTCGTAGGCGAACTCGATCTCGACCGTATACAACTATGTCCATCCTGTAGCTGTATGAGAATTTTCACCCAAGTTACATTTATTCTCCATGATTGACTCAATTTTACAGTAAAAATGGACTTATCAGAATAGATGGTCATCATGATATAATTTAATATGGCCATACTGGAATATATAAGTCCACCAAAGTGGCCTGCTCTCTGCCTTAACGTGCAAAAGCAAAAAAGCAAAGACTTGCATGGGCAATTAAACAATACTTCCTACGTCCAATTTATGCTTGACACCATATACACGAATTTAAAAAGAAAAAAAGCTTTCAAAAAAAAAGTAAAATAAGAAGTTTAATATGTTTCTAAATACAGAAAGCATCACTCTTTTGGGAAAAAAAAATTGTATCGAATAAAATGGGACATGGAGGGTAGAAATCAGGCACGGGTGGAACTTAAATGTACCGAATTCATCAACTCAGTACTTTCATAGTAGAACATTAGTTAAAATTCAATTTAATGCTTAAGAACCTTAAAAGTTGAATCCATTAAGATGAAAAGGGATCAAAATAACAAGGCGTCATGCGGAAGCTAACAAAACAAATCTTGAACGATTATAAATCAGAGTGCAAAAGAAAATTATACTAAAAGAGCATAATTCTTTAATGTGGTATGGAGAAATCCTTAATTTATAGAGATCACAACCTTTTCCTCCAAAAGAGAGATCTGTCAAATATAATCGTAAATATTCTGCGTCTAAATATAATAAGAAAATCAGTACAAACCCTAACCATCCCGAATCTCCCTCGGAGTAGAATTGTACGGAGTATATTTTATCTTTCTTGAGCATACAAAAGGAGAACCGATAGAACAATCTAAAATCAAAGAATCCACGAATCTCCTTCTTTAGATCAGCTTTGGCGAAACTTCAGAAAATGGAAGGTGTAGAGCACAAAACAGTGTCGGTAAATGGAATAAACATGCATTATGCTGAAATAGGTAAAGGCCCTTTAGTCCTTTTCATTCATGGCTTCCCAGAATGCTGGTATTCATGGCGGCACCAAATGTCATTCATGGCTAACCACGGATACCGCGCCGTAGCTCCGGATTTACGCGGCTACGGCGACACGGCCACCGGAGTACCTAATAAAGATGATCCTAGCAATTTCACAACCCTAAGTATTGTTGGTGATTTAGTGGAGCTGTTGAATTCTATTGCACCACAAGAGGAGAAGGTGTTTGTTGTAGGGCATGATTGGGGTGCTGTTGTTTCTTGGGCTCTTTGTTTGTATAGGCCTGATAAGGTTAAGGGTTTTTTCTGCTTGAGTGTTGCTTTCAATCCCAGAAACCCTATGAAGAAACCACTTGAGACTTTGCGTGCAGTTTATGGAGATGATTACTATGTTGTTAGATTCCAGGTGCTCTTCATTTGCTCTATCTCTCATCTCCCTTTTGTTTCGCATTTTTTCTAATTAAACTCACGTTCTTTCTCACCAAAAAGTCATTGAAGTTGGACATAGATTCAATTGAAAGTTGAAAAAAGAGTTTTTGAAGTTTTGTTGAAAAATAATATTTGTAAGTTAAAGTTGTGTTTGGACATGTATTTTATTTGGAAAAAAAAATTAAAGTTTTATGCGTAGAAGAAAAATTTTCACCCAAAATCTGTATTAAACTAGTTCTTGGGCACTTGAAAAAGAATTTCAATTTTTTTAAAAAACTGATCATATTCCACGAACAAACAGTATTTTTAGTTATATTTTTTTTTAAATAGCTAAAATCTATGACCAAACGAGAACTTCCATCGGTTAACGTTCAGTTTTGAATTATATGGATCGACTATATGAATTATTCATATCATGAATCTAACAGATTTAATATAGTTAGATTAGTTATGGAGCATCATTCTATTTTAACCATCCGTTTTAGTAAAAGTTTGGAATCTCTCGAGATTTACATATATAGGGTTCCAACAAATAAAGATAAAATAATAAATAGTGACAAAAATAGAAAAGCAACCTCGCTATGATCCTTGATCTAGTAGTTTGCACTTTGCATATCTTTCATCGATCATCTACATGCAGGAGCAATATTACGTTCGAATATAAATTCAAGGATTTCTGATTTTATTATCTATTTTGTTCGTAGCAAAACAGATTAAATTATTTGATCCAACAAAATAGATTATTGTTAAAGAAACAATGCAGTTACATTTTTATTAAGTACTTCATTTATATCAATTTATGTGATGGCATTTTACTTTTTTGTCTATTTTAATAAGAATAAAAATTTATACATCTAGAAATAATTTTAAAGATTTACTTAATGAGATGATTGATAACCACAAAAATAACTATGACTTGTTTTACGCTACAAATTTTAAAAATCTTTATTCTTTTTATTTTGTTTCATTTTTTAAGTTGTTACGATAGCCACAGTTCCATAAGTTTGAATCCCAATAGTTCTTAAAAAGCAAGATTCGTTTCCATAAAGTAAAGCTGCTAGTACGTGTAAGTATAGAGATGTTCTGTTATGGAATAGATCTCCAAAAGATTATGATATGTGTTGTCTTTTTAGAAAAAACAGTTCCCTCATTTTATCACTGCTACACTCTAGGTATATTCCATCTAGTAATTAATTATCTAACTTTTCTTTTGATCCAATAATTAATAGCTTGATTTTTCCTCCTATCTTCCATCACGGGGCTTTTACTTATCCACTATCTATACTAAAATCATATTTTTACTTTTATTTATTTATTTTAGTAAATTAAGAGAAAGAATTTTTTTTCCTTGTTTTACCCTGTTTATTAATTACTCATTCCCCAAATTATTTTTTAAGATTTTTTTTTTATAAAATATGCCATAAGGTGGCATTCCCCCTTTAATTACAGATACACAACACTCCCAAAACCCGGTGTCACTGAGTACATTAGTATCTAATATGAATACAAAATCTGACTGATAAAACACTGTCTGAAATATAGAACTGTACAATAACTGAAAGAAAGAGAGACAAGGTTAGCGGACTCCATGCAGCTAACGTTGATAGTCTCCAACTGATAGCACTTTGAGATTTAACAGTCGCCAGATCCGAAAGCACTTGGATCTGCACACGATCTGTCTTTTTGTGAAAGGGCAAGATGTTATTTTTGGTATGCATAGACATAGTAAGCTTGGCCTTGTGAGTCTTCCATATCTCCATTGTTTTCATTAAACTAGCAAAATATACAAAAGAGGGGGACCATACGTCCTTACCTCACCAAAAGTTGAATTGGAGTTACATAAAATATCTCCAGCTATCATATTCTACCTTAGAAACTAAAGCATCAAGGGAAAACTGGATGTACAAGCTCCTCCTTCCCAGCTAGATCCCTATACAAAAAATACAAATAAGCTCCAATTTCCCGTGCCAGATACACTTATGAATTTACAAAAATACATTATTCTTCTTTTGCTTATGCCTAAAAGAAACCATTTGGATGTAATCTAGCCTATAAGACCCTTTTGCTGAGACTGGTAGATCTTGAAATGAAGTGATACTCAATGCATCGTTGTCAATTCCCTGCTTGGCAAGTGCATGCGCGACCTGATTAACTTCTCTATAACAATGTTGTACTTCACGATTTACCCGACTGATAAGACTTTGGATATTCTTAACCGTGTCCATCATCTGCCAAGGTACTGCGCATTCCAGAATGATATTACACATATTATAATGACTGCACAATTTGAGGCCAGCAAGAGCAGCCTGGCTTCAACCATGTTAGGAGGTTTTTCCCATATAATAGGAATGCAAACAATCCTAGGAACTAGATTAACTATCTGATGACATACTTTCCCAGTTGGTATCCCATTCTCGACCACACTCTGTCTTAGCAAGAATCCATTTGAGATGAGTTAGAATTTGGTAAATAATTCCTTTTACATAGACCCTTTTTACCTCCAAATTTCAAGGCACATCTTGCCTTCCAGATCTCCCAAAATATAACCACATGAGTAACTTGTAAGATAGTTTGATGAACACTATTCTTAGGTTTAAGAGCCCACCATCTCTGTATCATTGTAAAAATAGGAATATCACTCCAACTGATCCCCAACGGTCCTCCAAAATATTTCCATATGTGAGATGCCACCTTGCCACCAATAAAAGTATAATGAAGTGTTTCCTTCTGAAAGTCAAGACAACATAAGCATTTGGATACAAAAGTATGAACAAATCTCATAATAGTGTCATCAAAAGGCAGTTTATCTTTTAAGATTCTCCAAACCAAAAAGGACATTTTAAAAGGCAAATATTTATGCCAAATTCTTTTCAGAAAGTTACCAATGGGAATTGACAATATCTGTTCGAACAATAATTCAGGAAGATGTAAATTAGATATATTCCACTTATTATTAACGATAACATCGCTAACAGCTTGATTGCATGGAGGTTCCTGCAAATGGATAATCTGAGCAATAACACCCAATTCTGACCAATTGTCCCACCATAAACTACTATTGCCTGAGTTGATCCTCCATAGTAGTAGCTCTTCCATCTTCTCTATGATCTTTATCAAATTATTCCAAGCGAGAGAATGATTTGGTTTAACATTGTAGTAAACAGGGTGAGAGTTGCTGCAATATTTAGCTTGAAAGAAGTTAGACCACAACGTCTTGCAAGTTCTAAATCGCCACCACCTTTTCATAGTTAAACTATTACTAACATCAACCAACCTCCTGAAACCCAAGCCTCCTTCCTCTACTGGATAGCACAAATTATCCCAAGAACTCGAGTGATATTTTTGTTTTCCCATCTATAGACCCCGAGAAAAATTTGGCCATATAACTTTCGAATTGCTTAAAAATAGTTTTACGCGGTTTTATGGCAGAAAGCAAGTAGATAGGTTGAGACATTTTTTATATGCTTGATAAGAGTTGCTCTACCACCAACAGATACCAACTTACCCTGCCAACCTGTTATCTTCCTCACAATTTTTCTAATCCTATCATTAAAGTGAGATATCCTCTGTCTTCCCATATACAAAGGGTATCCTAAATAGGTGATGGGAAAATTGGCATGATTGAAACTAGTAACTTCCTTAATTCTCTGAATGTCAACATTAGAGGCCTTTGTACTAACCAAGAAACAACTCTTATTAATGTTAATACTCTGCCCAGAACAATTCTCATAATTCTGCAATTGGTGAATCACCAACTTCAACGATCTTTTTCCACCAGATGTAAAAATCACAACATCATCTGCATAAGCAAGATGTGTTATTTGTGGACCATTATGCAACATACTAAATTCAATGTACTGATTTTTATGAGGCAACTGATTTAACATGATAGAGAGAACTTCAGCCCCTAGTATGAAAAGAGAAGGGGATAAGGGGTCCCCTTGCTTTAGCCCTTTATAAAATAGAAAGAAATCTCTTCTAACTCCATTAGTGAGCACAGAATACCAAACATTAGAGATTAGCCTCCACACTAGGTCAATCCAATTTTCTGAAAACCCAAACTTCCTCAACACTTGCAATAAGAAGTACCAATTGACTATCGTAAGCCTTTGACATGTCAAGCTTAACGACTATATTTCCTCCCACGTTTCTTTTTCCAATACCATGTATAATTTCCTGGGCCAATAAAATATTTTCTGTAATTGACCTGCCTTTTAGGAAGCCTGTCTGATTGTGAGATATAAGCTTTGGGAGAATAGAATTCAGTCTTGAACTCATTATCTTAGAGATAATCTTGTATGAATAGTTACTCGGGCTTATAGGTCTCATTTCATGAAAAGAACTAGGATTATCCACTCTGGGAAACAATACTAGATATGTGCTTGTATAGAATCTGCTAAGCTCTGCCCCAGTAAAGAAATGTTGTATCAAATTGACCAAATCTACTTTGACAATGTCCCAACAGTTTTGGTAGAATGCTCCTCCAAATTCATTTGGCCCTGGTGAGCTGTTAGCATTTAGTGAGCTGCTAGCATTTAGATCAAATATATCTTTCTTGATTTCCTCCTCATCTGGGATATTACATAACATATTATTATCCTCCTAGTTAATAAGCTGGCTGATACAATCCAAATGATGAAGCTCTGGAACACCTTCATCTCCAAACAAATTTATATAACAATCAACTGCCTCTTTAGCAATGTTTTCTTCCCCATTTAACCACTGTCTAGCTTCTCCTTGTACTCTCTGTAAGGTGAGTCTTCGTCTTCTTTCATTTATAATGGAATGAAAATATTTAGAGGTTGAATCACCCTCTTCTAGCCATCTAATGTTGTCCCTTTGCTTGAGTATTGCTTCTTCACGTTTCAACCATTTAGTGTGCTCTGCTTGACCTTTATGAATCTGAGGTCTAAGATCTTCCATATCATTCTCAATGTATTCATCTTCCAGAACTTGCATCTTGGCTTCCCATTCTCTGACTTTATCAAACACATTTTCAATTTGTTCTTTTGACCACTGGCTGAGTCTTCTACTCAAGTTTTTGATCTTGACTTGAAATCTTCTCATACAATTTCCTTGTACTTCTGCATCCAATACCTCCTCTTCATAGTCGCCATCCTGATCTCTATCATGATCATCTTCACTACTGAATTCAAGTTCACTAGCCTCTTCTTCATTATCCCTTCCAAAATTGTATTCTGTTGAGCCAAAGTCAAAGTACCAGTGGGAAAATTTAGTTGAAGTGGAGTTGTGTTGGGACTCCACAGCTGAACCTCCAAATGTATACCTTTTGCTTCTTTTTGCAAAATTGGACTGGTTGTTGGACCTCCTACTGACTGGGGAGTACCACAAAAACCCATCCTTTGAGAGTTGGAATGAGAACCAATTTCTTGTAAATTGTCCTGCTCTTCACAAAGATTAGCTTCCTTTTCAAGTAGTTGAAATGAGTTGGACACACTCACAGGATTGTGGCCCACAGTCGGGAAACGAGTTTGTACATTCAGAACTTCTATATCCCTTTCCTGGCTATCATCCTTAGCATATGATTCAACTACTACAATAGAATTGACTTAAGATAAATTTTGTACAGTATCGTTAGCTTGTTCGGTCTTCTATTGTTCTCCCTTATCATTTGATGGCCTAGCCACCCATTTCATTTTGTTCTTCTTGCCAAGGCTAGCCCTGATGCCTTGCTGAATTCTTCGCCTATTCCGTGAAAGGTTTCTCTACTTGATAATTCCTTTGCTATTAATCACTGGACCTTTAGAAGATTGACTACCTCCTAAAGCAACAGGGATATGATTTGTGAGAGCAAAATTCTGAGCATCCATTTTTGGCAACTGAATAAAATTTGTCCTAACACCACGCTTAGTGAAAGAGGCCTTCTTATTGACTGGTTTAGAGCTTGTAGATGCAAAATTGGAAGGATGTGCTTGTTTCTTAGACAACTGATCAGTAGTAGGCATAACAGCACCAACATTCGCCTTTGAGTTATCTGAATTCACCTTCCTCTTTTGTGACAAACATACCTCCTAAACATGTTCCTTATGTTTGCAAGCAAAGCAGTAATCTGGGACAAATTCGTATTCTATCTGTTGCCAAAAAACCCCAACTTCAGACCCACCCTCTTCCTTGATGCCTGCCCATACAGACACTCGTCTCTAAAATAGCCAAATCGACCTCAACCATAACCTTAGCAAAATTAAGCCTTGACTTAACATCAGTGGCTTTGTCAATTTTTAATAAAGTTTCAATAGTAGAAGTAATTCTCTGAAGCGCATACCAATTATAATATTGCCATTTGAGCTCCGGCAGGGTAATCCAAAAAGGCGCTAATGAGGTTTCTTCTTTCGGATTGAAATCTGCAGTCCAAGTAACAACCCTCATCCAACTCCCCAAAACCCAGAAGTTCCTTCTAAGATATATCTTCAAATAATCCTCCCTAACCATGAAATCTAGAAAAATATACTTGGAATTATAATGACCAATTTTAAGAGTACCAACCATCGGAAACCTAGATGCGAAATCCCTCCTGATGTCTTCAATAGCTGGCTTTCCATGTGAGAATTTTCTCTTCTTCTTGTGGAGAGAAAAATGCAGCTGGTTTTTCTTCGTGCATTTCTGGCGGTCGGGGCTTTAGCTTCGTTCTCACCGCAGGACTTGCGACGGTGGTTGCATAGGAATTGGTATCATTATTACGGATATTACGGTAAAATATGTACTTTATTTATTCCATCAGTTTTAATTTATGTTAACCTATTTGACTGGGAACGAAATTTAAGAAAAGAGATAATACTTTTAAATTTGTGGTGTAAAATAAGACAGATATATTTTGTGTGGCTATAAATTATTACATAAAAGTAAATTGTTTCCAAATAAGTAAAGACGTCATTCTTTTTGGTACGGACTAAAAATGAAATAAGTTTACATAAATTAAAACGAATGGAGTATTTATTAAGGGAAATACAAATTACAGTGTGTATAAGTACAAGTGAATAGAGGGAGTAGTTAATATTCTCTTCGTCCCAATTTATGTAATAAACTTTTATTTTCAATCTATCCCAAAAAAATAATATATTTCTAAGTTTAGATACAATATAACTTTTAAACTTATGATTTTATCCTTAATGAAATGATGGAATGATTTATACCATACAAATATTTATGACTTGTTTTAAACAAGAAGTTTCAAAAGTCATTACATAAGGGAGTACTACTGAAACAATTTTCTATATTCTTTTTTTGTCAAGAGTCGAATTAATTAATGAATTAGTTGAAGATTACTTTTTTTAACTCTCGAGAACATTCATTTTAACACAACATGAATAGTAAATTTACATGATTAACAGCTCCTTTAATTTGATTGTGTTAATGCAGGAGGCTGGAGTAATAGAAGCTGAGTTTGAGGAGATAGGTGTGAAGAATGTTTTAAAGAAGTTTTTCACATATAGGGAACCAGCTCCTCTTTACTTTAAAAAAGGAAAATCATTTGGAGATAATCCTCAAGTAGAGCTGCCTTGTTGGTTATCAGAGGAAGAACTTGATTTCTATGCTACCAAATATGAACAAACTGGCTTCACTGGAGCACTCAACTTTTACCGAGCAATAGATCGGTAAGCGATTTTAATATAATCTCTTCGTTCCATTTTATATGATGCACTTTGACTATATATGCATAGAATTAAGAAAAAATGAAAATAAAAATTTTAGAACTTATAGTCTAAAACAACCATAGATATAATATAGATATAATTGTATGTCTATAAATTATTTCATTCATGAAAAAGGAGAAGTTTAAAATTAAATTATTCTTAATTATAATAAGATATCACTCTTTTAGCTAAATATAAGCTTAAAAGGAAGGTGTATCACATAAATTAGGATGGATGGAGTACTATAATACTCCCGTTGTCCTATTTTACATGATAGTAGTAATATTTCAAAGTTAAGTATCTTTTTATTGTTATTTTTACAAACATTTTAGTCATATTGATATTAATTAACAACGGCAATGTATAGTAATGTATGTACGTAGTTGCTTGCTAACTATGTAATTCTCAGTTCGAAAATATTAAAAGTTAATATTCGAATTAACAAAAAAATTAGAAAATTTAACTTTCGTACTTCAAACTCTCGTTATTATATATTGGACCGGGAAGTAATAATATAACTACAATACGCGAACTTAAATAATGTCTCAAATCCAAACAAGTTGGATCGGCTAGATGCATGACTATATGGTCTTAGTGGCCATAAACACACCCTGAAATACAAAATACAGCTTGGTCGTTAGAAATTTGATGTGTGTGTGTGTGTGTGTGTGTGTGAGAGAGAGAGAGAGAGAGAGAGAGAGAGCAACCGAAATAATGTCAATGCTTTACCAGTGCAAGGAGATCACATTGTTTCACAAGCATTTCAGGGGCTAAAATCCAAGTACCAGTGAAGTTCATTGTAGGTGAGCTTGACCTTACTTATAATGCTCCTGGCACAAAAGATTATTTACACAAAGGAGGTTTCAAAAAACAAGTGCCTTTGTTAGAGGAAGTTGTGGTTTTAGAAGGAGTTGGACATTTTATCCACGAAGAAAAACCAAAAGAAATTAATGACCATATTTACAACTTTATTCGCAAGATTTCATCCTCTAATCAATCCAAGTTCTGTGCTATTCTGTAGAGTTTCTCTTCTTTTTTTTCCTCCATTTTTTGAGGTTGTATTAAATGTGTTTGTTTGCTAAGTTTGTAATGTGTGCCCATAATGTTGACAACCAGGTGAGCTTTATTTTGTTGTTCTTTATTGAAGATGGAGTTTTCTTGCACTCTTCTTGCAACTAATTAAGATTACGCTTGATTAATTTCTGATAATTCCAATTCTTATAATTCTTGAGAGTTAAACATTGAGTTTATTATGCTTTTTGATGAAAATTTTATGCAGATGGTCACTGTACCAATTGTGACTAATCTCTATCAAATTACTGTCTAACCTCTTTGTAACGGCCTTGTTAATTCCGATATTTTTTGGCTGTTATAGTAAGTTGTTATAGATAACAAATACTTATTATAATATAGCATGAAAAATTAGTTCCAAAGAAAACCCGGTTGCTATAGTGAAGTATTGACTGTTATAGAGAGATTCAACTGTAGTAGTCTCGTTGTACAAAAGAAAAGTAAAATATTAGCTATGAGTCATTATCATCAGTCCGTTATCTATCCAATTCATTTTCTGCTACAAACGTCATGGCTTTTCAATTAATACTAAAATTTTAGTTCTAAACTTTGTCATACGTTTTCTCAGAGTGATAAAAAAAGATAGTTAACTTATTGTTCCATTTAAGTAATAAGGACACAAGTATATGACTCACATGGAAAAGCCAAGAGGAGAAGAAAACCTATTTTCTTAGTAGAACAAAAGGTGGAGAGATTTCAGAAACTTCTCTCGAGATTAACCATAATTTGCAAAAGAACAACATTGTGACATATAACGATATAACCAAAAAACGAAACAAGTTAAGCTCAATGGTACTCTTGCTTGTAAAAGTATACCTACTACTCTTTTCTAAGCCGCTTTTCCTCATTTTACTTGCCCTCTTCACGAACTTGTACACTTTAAAAAGCAGCTAAACTCTAAGCGAGATTGTCAAAACACAAGTACATTTTCAAGGAGAGTGATAGAAAGAGCGAGATGGAGGAAATGAAGGAGATTCAACACAAGTTATTGAGAGTGAATGGGATAAACATGCACATAGCTGAAATGGGCCAAGGCCCAATAGTTCTATTCCTTCACGGCTTCCCGGAACTATGGTACTCGTGGCGCTACCAAATGCCGTTCATGGCGGGCCATGGCTACCGGGCGGTAGCCCCGGACCTACGCGGGTTCGGAGACACCACCGGAGCACTCAATGATGACTTCACCAAGTTCACCACTCTCCATGTTGTTGGTGACATTGTGGAACTTCTTAATATCCTTTCCCCTGACCAAGAGAAAGTGTTTGTAGTGGGCCATGATTGGGGAGCTATGATTGCTTGGGCTTTGTGTTTGTATAGGCCCGATAAGGTCAAGGCCCTTGTTAACATGAGTGTTCCTTTCACTCCACGAAACCCAATTGTTAGGCCCATTGCTCGTCTACGTGCTACTTATGGAGATGAGTACTATATTATCAGATTCCAGGTTTATTTATTTATTTTTCCACTCTTTCTTCTCTCAACTAATACTCCATCTAAATGAATTGAATACTCGATTTACTGTTGATAGTCAAGTTGATCAACTTTTAAGGTTAAGTCAAACTTGTATTAATTCGTCTTTATGAAATAATGTTAGGATGTATAATAATAATACTACAAGTGCGGGAAAAATATATATCAAAATTTTGTGAAATTCAAGTTTGTTTGACTATTGAAGAGTAAAAAACAATAATTTAAGGGTAGATGGAAATGTCACTAGTTCTCATAATGTGATGAATTGTTTAATAATTTAAACTATGAAGGAACCTGGAGAAATAGAAGAAGAATTTGCTCAAATAGGGACCAAGACAGTTTTGGAGAAGCTATTGACTAATCGAAACCCTGAACCACTGAAGTTGCCTAAAGGAAAGCCATTTGATAAAAGTCCAGTCAAATTACCCCCTTGGCTGACTGAAAAAGAAGTTGATTACTATGCTACCAAATATGAGCAGACTGGCTTCACTGGTGGATTGAATTATTACAGAGCTCTTGATCTGTAAGCTTCTACACTAATCCCTCTTTCATTTTTTTTCTTCATATAATGAATCACTACTATATTATAGCTCTACTCGAAAGACTACTCAACTAATAAATCTTGATTCAAAAGTATAGAGAATCTTTGCGCTTGGGGCAATGACGCAGCTACTCAGGTACTAACCGAGGCGCGTCTATTGCTGGTTGAAAACTATTTCCAAACCCCCTCTTTGGCCCTGACCATTGAGAATTTTTGAAAGGGCTTCCCTTCTGGGTAAAGCCCTAAAAGAAAATATGACTAGCTACTTACCTCAAAATTGATTGTATTCTTGAAATGCAGAAACTGGGAACTGACAGCACCATGGACTGGGGCTAAAATAAAAGTACCAGTGAAGTTCATAGTAGGAGATTTGGACATAACTTACAATGCAGCAGGAGTCGAGGATTATATACACAAGGGTGGATTAAAGAAAGATGTACCCTTGCTAGAAGATGTGGTTATCTTGAAAGGGGTGGCTCATTTTCTTCAACAAGAAAAGCCTGATGAAGTTAACAAACACATCCATGCCTTCTTACAGGGATTTTCTTCCTCTGATTAAAGGTTCTGCACTTTAAAATTTCTTTGGAGCTCCACAAGAAGTTAGATCAACCAGAAAATGGAGTTGCACAAGCATCATTTCCATACGCTAAAATAATTCTTATACCTATTTCATCCATTTCCAAATATCTGTAAACCTTAAAAAAATTGGTTTCCATTCAGAAGTTCTTTTCTTTTCAGCCAGGAATTGAAGGGTAGGAATAGAAAGAAACATTATAGATATTACTTTGAGTGATATGTGATATTAACACCAAGGCAAAGACACTAAACTTGAGACTGAGAGAAGAGAGATAATGAGAAAGCTATATTGTTGATTAAGACTGCTATAATCAGGTCCTCTTATACAACTAGCAGCTGAGTACTAATAAACCTTAATCAAAATGAACTGAATACTATATAGTATAAATTTCTAATGGCATTACCTAAGGGATTTATCACCTAAAAAGGGTACAAAAAAGCATTCAACTGAAAAACAAAGTCGAGCATCATGCTATTTCAACTTGTAATTTTTCAGAAAACATACAAGCAGTTCTAAATGTTTAATGTTAGTGTTTTTATTATTGTACAACATATCCGGGATGTCTTAAAAGGAAAAAGAAAGAATTGTCCACAAAGAAGTGGTTCAAGTATACAACAAAGAAAAAAGAAGCTAACTCTTGGTGAATCATTGTTGTTTTGCTCCTGGGCGTCTTCCAACATCAAAGTGAACATCCAGGAAACCCGTTATGCCAGCATCAATCTTTTGGCCTACCTTAACAGGGCCAACTCCTTTGGGAGTCCCTACAGAAAATCAGTAATGGATACATTGAATGAATAACTGTAACAAGAGTTGTATTACTTGAACAAGAACGTTTTAAAATTCTCAATAAACTGGGTGAAGTGACACACTTGCTGAAATTTAAAAAGAAATCTCCAGTAGGTGACATACTTGCTGAATTATAGAAAACAGTAGGTAGGGTTACCCAATGGTTTCAGGACAGTTTGCAGCATTTTTTTTAGAATAAGACTAGTGTAAACCGAATGATGTTCCTTCTCTTGTCCAGTGATATACAAGTATTGAGCCTTCATGTAAATTAACAAAAACTGACAATGGAGGGAAACTAAAAGAGATCCAAGAACGTAGCAGGCCATCAAAAACATGTTTCACTTTCAAAACCACAAGCATGTAAATCAAGAAAAATTCAAGCACAAAAAGGAAGAACCTTAATGACCTCAGTTTATCATAAAAGGCCTAACAATTGCAAAAGTTTACAGGACTTTATAAATAGAAAAAAATGCAATGCAAGTTGCGAAAAGAAAAAATAACTTTCATGAAAGGCCATTTATCAATTGAATAAAGAAGCAGCATGAGTCGTCCTACCAGTTAAAATAACATCTCCCTGAAGAAGAGTCATGATCGAACTTATGTGGCTAATCAAAAATGGGATCTTGAATATCATATCACTTGTCGAGCCTTTTTGCCGAATTTCTCCATCAACCTGCAGAGTAGCATATGATGATCAGCTGCAATTGTGAAGACCAACATTAAGCAGACGGAAAGAAATATTATTACCTTCAGCCACAATTCTATATCATGGGGATCTGGCACCATCGACTTAGGTAACTGCAGGAAACAAAAGGGAAAGATGATTATTAATTATTCTCAAAATGATATATAACACCATCTAACATTAGGGGGAAAACAAAGGGAAAATGAAAACAAACATATGACATTGCCAAAACTTCTTACAACCGAGCTGATAGGAGTGAATGTGTCTTGGCCCTTAGCAACAGTCCACGGCAGGCCTGCAGACTGTCAATTTGTATTGGTAAAAATTGGTATTGTCATCCTCAGGAATGACAATGAAGGACTAATAGTAATGATTAAAGACCAAAAATAAATAAGACAAATGAGCACGGATATTCGAAATGTATGACGTAAAAGAATTCAAACCTTTGCAGTAGCTTGGATCTCCCTCGCAGTCATATCCAAAGCAAGTGCATAACCTGAAACAAAGAATTTTCAACCAGTGAGTAGAGTCCACATATTTATTGGGACAAACAATCTAATGCAGACTCAGAAGAAAGCAGATGGATTATTTTTTTTTTTTGAGAAGGAAAAGAAGAGGGCCTGAAGAAAGCAGATGGATGAGTATGTTTAACGAACTTAGAAACAGAAAGAAGGAAAAAAAATTCCGCAAATAAATCAACCTGGTTTTGTTGTTCCACTGCTTCCGTTTTTAAACAAATAGGGGACATCCCATGAATCGATGGGCATATCTTAACAAGTTCGTTGAATAACTCTAATTTATTTCCGGCAAAAGTAGATAAAAATTGAAAAGACAAGTGAACCTTGGCAAGATAGACACCCAGTATTCACCTAAGCGAAGGAACAACAGCGTAGCACTGTTCAGGTAGAATCCAACAACAACAACAATAACAACAACAACCCAGTAGAATCCCGCAAGTGGAATCTGGGGAGGGTAGTGTGTACGCAGATCTTACCCCTACTCCGGAGGAGTAGAGAGGCTGTTTCCGATAGACCCTCGGCTTAAATATATTGCCCAAGAGGTGGTTGTGTTGGCCAGTAGCCACACAGCTTGGCGGATGTTAGCAACAATCGCAAAGTGTCTTGGCAAGCCTCAACTTGATTTTGTGCTCAAATAGAGATAAACTGTCAAAAAAGCAGCCAATGCAAGTGCGCTGCAACTTTCTATGGCATGGGGTGGAATGTGAAAAATATTCCAACACAACAGGAACAAGGAAAAAGAAGAAAGCAAACGAAATTGAATCCAGATAAGTTACTTCTAATCGATTAAGTTACTATAGGCATGGGGAACCCCGGATCCCCATAGTCTTTCATGATAACTAATCAAGTTGATGGGTTCGCTCAGCAGGGGTTATGCCGTCGAGTGCCGGTCACATAACCCTCCACAAAAAAAATAGCCTTCTTGGGTCTTCAGCTAAGAGAAACAAGGCTTAGGTGAGGAGGTTGACGGTAGTGCACTTTTACATTATAACATTAACATTAGTAGATTTATGATAAGAGGTTTTAACTGGTTCACTGTGGGCTTTCACCAATACTGAGATGGCAAGAGACAAAATGGAGACTACTACAAGGAAGAAGAAATCTCACGAGACAAAATGGAGACTACTACAAGGAAGAGGAATTCTTTATTTTTTTCTTTTTTCTCTCTTTTTCTTTACACTTCCGGGGTAAAATTAGAACCTCTCTATACACACAATATCAGGAATGCCTACTGTGCCGTAAGGTTCACTGCTCGAATATCTTTTATTTATCGTCTTAAACCAGTGAACAGTGCAAAACTACTCTGAGGCCTGAGCCATGCAATTGATGGGTCAGAGGGTGAAACACATTATCTGAGCACCAGTTTTATCTTAAGGATTGGGCAAATATTTATCTTAAGGATTGGGAAAATATTTATGCTGAAAAAATCTATCAGGGGAAGAAAAACACATCATTCCACAACACCAATTCAGTTCACTGCTTCTCAAGTCTTTTGCTATAATATAAATTAAGATGCACGTCAAAAAGAGCTCATAGCAGTAATTTTCTCCAATATGTGGTGCTTTAGTAGTTTAGAGAATAGAGACCATGCAATGTACAAAACGAGAATCACGATAGAAGATCAACTTCATATTGTAACCTAAAGAACAGCATTGGCTGTCAAAAACTGCAGCACAGATCAACAAACTATACAGGGTCTTTCTTTTTTCTATCGACTAAAATAACAATCACACATGCATTTTATGAAACAAGATTAAAGATATAACTACACTTGCAAAATACAGTCGAATTCAACTCAAAGTTATCAACTTTAGGAATCAAAATACAAAATCGAGCATACAAGTTTTGCCAATTGTTGATAGAATACCTCCAACATAGTCCATAGCAGTGGCTTCAGGTACATCCCTAGCTCTTTGGCTTATCACAACTGCCAACTCCACCTCGTGATCCAGTGATTCCAATGGATGAGGAACTTCGATTGTCCCTCCGTTCATCAAATACGAGGATGTGGGCTTCATAAACAACACTGGCTCCTTCAAAAGTTAAATCACAATTACACATAGATAAACCTAGTACGATGATCGATTGCGCTCAATCAGCTTCGAGAAAAGCATCAATCACAGATCAGAATTCACACACACACACATAGAGAGAGAGAGAGAGAGAGAGAGAGAGAGAGACCTTAGGTACTGCGTTACCGAGTTCTTTGGCATGAGCGGCGTAGTTACGACCGACGGCGATGATTTTACTGCCGACGGTGAGAAGATTTTCATGTGCTGCCGTCGTGGCGGTTGCCATGTTCCTCGATGCAAATGATTTTCCGATTGCTCTAGCAGCGCCACCGCACACTAGGTTTCGAGCAATACTGATTGTTTGAATTTTCGCACACATTGTATATATACGAGTGTGTCAGTGTGTGATAAATCAGCTGCCAATTCTGCCCGAAATGGAAAGAGAGACCAATAGTGTCGAGATGATTAAGAGAATTTCTCCTTTGCTTCATCTTCTTTTCCTTTTTCTTTTAATTATACAAAATTTGGTTTGGTTTCGTGGAACTGTCCTTAAAGCGCTATGTACGACTATTAAAGCATACGTGCTTTTAGAGAAGAAAAAACTCTCTGTGATGTGAGAGAATTTAGTCCCTTATGTTTGAGTTTGAAGTAATTCAGGGTAACTCATTAAAACATTTGATTCTTTTAGAATTCGAGTTTTTTTTTCCTTTTATTAGACCTACTCTAAAAAAATATGGTCTAATCTTTCACAGTTTTGACTAAAAACTCAGTGAAAATTCAGCGGTAACTCATAAAAATATTTGATTCTTATTTCTTTTTCATCCAAAAAAGGAAAAAATTACTCTACTAATTAAAAAATCTCTTTCAAATGGTTTCTCATAAGTTAAAAATGGTAATAAAATACGAATTACTATAACAGTAATAGTTCTTTAAATAAACTCAAAGTTTTTATTAATCGTGTTGTTTTCTGGTCGGCTTGTTTGCTCATCTTGGTAATGTTTTCTTTTGTTTCACTGCTAATCCAAACTAATTAAACTCTTCTTTCTTTAGTGTATTTCCTCCAATTGAATTTAAGGCAAACGCGTATAAAAAAATTGATAAAAATTTAAGAAGAGGTAGTTTGAATTTATCCATAGTTTGTTTGTTTAATTTATTCCTCCCACCTAAAAGTGAAGATTTAATAGAATCCATATAAGCGTTCCTCGTTGGTCTTATATTGGATGTATTTTTCAGCATTCAAATTAACGGAACAGATCATTTTCTATACTTCCAGAATTCAGATTTAAGAAGTTCTAACTTGTAATTTTTGGTTATGAATATCAGCTTACTCTCTAGTCTCTAATCCCTACAAAATATACTCCTTTCTTTTCATTGCATGTTCAATCTGTCACTATACAAGTAACTAGCTTCGCTTCCTGCAAAATATTAGTAGTATTAACAAGTGCTGGTTATAGGAAGTATATCTACTGCTATTGATATATATAATAATTAGGGGTGTTCATAAGAACCTAAAAAACCAAACCAAACAGAAAACCGAACTAAACCGACCAAAAAAACCGATACTTCTTATGTTTGGTTTGGTTTTGGTTTTGAATTTTAAAAACCGATCAAATTTGGTTTGGTTTTGGTGTTAATCAAAAAATAACCGAACAAAACCAAACCAAACCGACTATAGAAGTAGTTATTAAATTTATTATTACATATATATATATATATATATATATATATATATATATATATATATATATATATATATAAAGTTTCTAAAATTTTATGGTACATATTAGTCGTTTGTATTTTTAATCTAGTTCTTTGCTATTATAAAAATTTAATTATTAATTATTTGCCTTTACATTCTAGTTTGATTGGTAGTTTTTTTTTGGTAAGTACACGAATTTATTTCATGTTAAAAATAATCGATTTTTAATTGAGTACTTAAATTATTCATCACTACTTGATTCAATTATCATCAATATATTTTGGTAAACGATAGATTTCTCAAATAGCAATTGGTTTGATAGTGCTACGTTGAAAATGTAGTCGCCGGAATATGTGTTTGGCATTGTATGTCTCATATTTAAGAAAAAACCCGATAAATAACCGAAAAAATCGAAAAACCGACAAAACCGAATCGATAAAAAACCGATTTAATTGGTTTGGTTTGGTTCCAATATTTAAAAATCGACTTACTTGGTTTGGTTTCTTTTTAGGGAAAAACCGATCCAAATCGAACCATGAACACCCCTAATAATAATATAAAGTCCATAGAAGTCAAAGTAGTCTTTCAAAGAAGAGCTTCATCATCTTAATAAACTTTACTAGTTTCTTCCAGTTAGGCTGAGATTTCTTTATCTTTTGCAGAAGCTACAGGACTTAGCCCAGAAGTAGAAGTCATTTCACTCGAAGACTTTGAGGAAGTGTTGACAGATTTAGGAGATTCTCCAATTCCAAGCTGTAGGCATGACCTGTATGTAGTTTGCATCATTAAATTTCATGAAATAGAAAGAAAGGGCATAAGACCAAATGCTACTTTGAAACAAATAGCTTTCAGGTACAAGAGATATCTGTTGCGTGGACACTCCAAAATGCTGCCGTACCCGTGTCGGATCCTCCAAAAATATACTACTTTTGGAGGATCCAACACGCACCTGGCGGCATTTTCGGAGAGTCCGAGCAACATAGCAAGAGATACAGCTGGAATAAACTTTCTGAATATTTGAAACGCAACTAACTAGTTTGCTGAGAAAACTCTCTGCTGGTAGCATGTAGTATTACAGATGTAAACACACCGAGACCTATATTTTTCTTGTTTGCTACAAGTATCCTCTATCATCCATCTTACCACAAGCCTCAGTTTTAGTCACTACTTACAGTGTTGAACTTGTTTACAAATGACAAGATTCAAAACTGAAGTTCACAAAATGTTGTACCTTTCCATGTTCAGAAAGGATCTTAACTTCTGAATTCAGTTTTTCATAAAAGACAAATTAGAGACATTTCATTACTATAAACCTACCGTGGATGGAATTTGGCGAGCTGGAGATTAGACAAGGAATTTGAACAGCACCCTCTGAGTCGAGTCATCTTATCAGATAAATCCTCATTTAACTGTAAAATACACAAAAGAACATATCATAGAAGATTTTTTACTCTATTACTACACACTGAGTTGAGTGTGGTATGCGTCTAAAAGATTAATAGAGGTGTCGTGTTGACCAAAACATCAACCCCAGAGGCCAGCAAAAGATAAAATTCTGGCTTGTAAAGAACAATAGCAAATCTTCATTTAATCCCATACTTACACTTACTTCTTGGGAATTCTGGACCTTGGAGAGCTCAAAATCCCGAGGCACCTGCCTCTTCTTTTCATTAAAGAGAACAAATGCACATTTGCATATGTAGAAGAGAAGTATCACACCAAGAGCGAGCACCAGAATGAATTCAGTAAGAATTGCTGATCCAAAAGCTGCAAATCAGATGCAGTATTATTGTCATCATGATAACTAATAGCATAATACATCTGTCAATGCTTCACTTATTCCAATTGAAAACTCAGAAAATTTGCATTGATTCTATAATAATTCTATGCTTCACTCATAGAATCAATGCAATCTTCAAAAAGTTATCGTGCATCCCCCTTTCCATGAAGTGCAGTTTGAATGAGCCAATAAATATATATATATATATATATATATATATATATATATATATATATACAAAGATGTACGTAAATCTCTAGACACGGCAACTCTGAAGGGTATGGAGCATACCGAAACATTTTCAAATCTTAGCTGAGATCTGCAGGAGCTGGAGAAAGCACCTTTCCAGCTAGGGGTTTATAAAAAGCAGGGAAACTGGAACAAAAAAATTGAAGTATTTAGCAGGTGAAATGGGGTTTGTCATTAGGTAAGATAAAAATTTAACAAGTGGGACCTGTGGCAATAGGCAATCACCATGAATTTCAGGAAAAAGAATGCAAATAAAGAAGCTTGTATCACAAAACATTGCACTTTCTGATGCATAACTTACTATGTGCGAATAATGAACTCAGAGGTCTTTCTCTCATGAGACTGACAGAAGCCTCAACAAAATGAGGGATTGACATCATTTCACTGCAGTCTGGGTAGCAACCGTAGTTTCCCATATCATTCACTGTCACGGTAAGAATAGCATGATGTTTATCGCCCTGCAAAGTAACTGACATAGTTATGCAGACAAAACGTGAAACGGAAACAGGATAAATGCAAACAAAGAATGAATCAGTGAATTCTGCAATACAATGAAGCAGTGCAGTAACATGTACATTTGCAAATATATTCTAACATCGCTAAGGACTAGTTTCAACAGATGTTAGTAAGCAATATAAATGCAAAATATGCATATAAGCCCTTATTATGTTCAAAAAATCCTTTTGTAACCGATCAAGGAGTTACAACAAAGGGGGAAATGGGAAAATGTGCAATAAAAACTGTACTGCAGAAAACTATTGACTATCTCAATAACTCTTGATCCCTTGTGGCACTCTGTGCCATTATCTTTGCCACTTCTCAAGTATTGCTACATATACCATTAGTTAACCTCCTGATTCCCTGTATTTCATTGGTATAGCGATTAAGAAAAACAAATGAACTGGAAAACCATTTCACATATTTCAATACTATTTCGTGATTTTTCTTTTTGATCTTCAGTTTATTAACTAATGGAAGAAACAATTTGGGGTGGGGGTGGGTCAGGGAACAGCATACATGCCATCATTTGAAAGAGTGTGAAGAGGAATAAAAAATAATCTCAGATGGCAATGGATTCATTGCAACATCAGAACTAACCTTAACGCTCTACCTCCTACTGATTACCTGCTGTCTTATGAAAAGGATAGTAAGTTTATGATGTGATTCGGCGGAGCCACATGCACCGAATGGGTGTCTACCGACACCCCTTCTTCGGAAAATTATAGTGTAGCTGGGTAAGTTTTTTTATAATATGTATATATACTATATATTGACACCCCATGACTTCTTGGTGAGTTTATTTCTTTATATTTTGACTCCCCTTAATGAAAATTCTGGCTCCGCCACTGCATAGTTGTTGAACCTATTATAGTCTAGGTAGACAATACTAGCAGATTATTCTGAAATAATCTGTCAATGTTACAGGAAAGGAAGGTATAAGTCCAGAACCAGCGAAAAATGATACTAGTAGTAACTTAGAATCTCTGGAACACACCTGATATACCAATTGCTCCAACACACTGTTGCAGTCTTCTAGTGTACCCCGAAATCTAATTCCTTTGGCTTTGACAGTGAAATGTTCTGAGATGGTTACAAATGTCTGAAGAGGCTGCCACTGGTAGCTGGTTTTCAATTTTAATTCAGTCGTGCTAACTAGATCAGCAGGAAGCTTTGTTGAAAGGAATCCAGAACTGACTTCCACGGAGAACATAACCAAGAAACGAGACTTATTCCCTGAAGAAAAAGTTAAATATCAACTTTTTAAGATTTAAAGAGGCACTCGACTATGTCTCAAATAAAAGTAAATTATAGTATCCCTCTCTCATATCCCGAAAGCATCAGCAATTGTAAACGACAGAGGACTTGCATAATAGAAACTAGTTTCAGTAGAGCTACCAGAAGAGTGAAGAGGCAAACGCCACAGCTGCCAGATATGGGAGGTTTCTGTCCAGAAAGCAGGTAGTCTCTTTTTTTCCATTAGAACGTGAAATGAAAATTTTGATGAAAACCCCACCATTTTGATTAAATAAACTACAAATCACTAGGCAATATCCAGAATTCTCACGTACAACTCAGTAGTGCAGAATTAGCACGACTCTCATCCGTCATTATCCATTTAATTCACAAACTATTAACTAATTCAAAAATGGCACTATATCTCCTTTCTAGTATTAGCCATACATTACGTTCCCGTTGGGTTGAAATTTGGATGCATTACACTCACGTACCAGGATAATGCAGTAGATCTGGATCTCCAACAAAAACAGCAGACTTATCCCTCACTCTGGTAAAAATGATTACTTCTTCACTCCCTTGATCCAAAATAACAAAAGGAGGGAGATTAATGAATGGAGGATCATTGATAGGTTCCACCAATATCGGAATATCTAACTTGTTCTTTCCATTTTTGTTCATGGTAGAGACTTGAATTGCATCAGTTCCGTAAAAGTTCTCATCTCTGATTCAAAGAAAGACATGAGACTTGTTAACACAACATGCTTAACCCTATTGAAAAGTTATTAGTCATTCTCTGCATTTTACTAGATGTCTGCACTTATGTCAACAAGAGAGGGCGCGTCCCCGGTTTTTCCAATTCTGGGGAGGAGGTGTCTACAATAGAAATCCTATTTTATCATTTAAATACATTTAAAAGACAACGACTATGAAATAAGAGGAAATTAGATAGTTCTGTTCAAACAAGAAAGGAATAGGAAGAGCTGATAAATGTTGATACAATCAAACAGTTCATTATGATTGTCAAAAAGTATTGGTCTCTTTTACAGAGACTTATCGCTAGACGCTGAAGTACAAACAGATAGCCATCTATTCAAAATGTGCAAATCTAAGTTAAGCGTGACAGTACAAGAAAAGCAGTTAGAAGTATCCTCCTCCTGATAGTGTAAGGAAGAGAACTTTTGCCAAGTTCATCAGGAAGCCATAGATTTTCAACCTGTTCTGAATACTGATAGAACAAGAATAGTCTACCTGCATAGCTCTATCAATAACTGGTGCATTATAACGAAAAGCTAGCACAATGTAATTGGTAGTCTCTCAAAAGGCATTCTCAAAGTGGCACTTTGTAAATAAAATCCCCAAACATATACATTCATTTTCACCTACCATGTCGCTTTAGTAGTGAGAAGTGCTTCTATTTTTCCTTTCGAAAAACAAACATCATTTTTACTAGAATAAGATTTACCATCTAATATGCACATTTAGTTAATTCTAAACTGGAGATTATTATTCTCACCCATCATTCTACTGGATTTTACATGTAGTTCCAATATCTTCTACAAAGAGCCTACGGTATTCTTTGGAACTTTTGGAGAAGTTAATGTTCATAGGAATTAATACTGTTCCGGCAGATTTTTTAGTGTAAACAAATGTAAATAACTAAAATGAGTAATGCATAAACAATTATGAGGTAACGAGGAGTGACTACTACCTGAATAGAGAAGGGTTATGTAAGAGTGGGTGGCCTAAGTGTTGGGGGAACAGTGAAAAAAGAATGAAGTGCTATATATTACATACTTTGGTGCTTTTTTTCTTTGATTGACCTGGTAGGTGACCAGAAGTGTTATTTTAGGATTGTTTTGAAAGAAGACTTAATTTGGGAATAAATTTTTGAAATGGTGTTAGTTTGGCATAAGCCCCACTCGCAAAAGCTACAGATAGACAGGGATGACTTTCCAATTATCTAGAAAAGGACACATCTTTAGAAGCAAATAAAAACCATCTTACTAGCTTCCGAAGAGAGACTGATTCAGCAGATAAATAAATGGTGAGAATTTATGTGCAGATAGCCATACCCAAAGTACTGTACCAACTGAATGGCAAAATTGATTTCTCCTAGAGAACCTGTTAAAGTTAATTCAGTAGTCTCCCCAACCTCGTTGGATATAGTAGCAATACTCCAGCTTGGCTTCCAAAATTGCATTAACATAGGAGACAGAAAGACGGTCCCAGACTGTGCACTAAAAGTAATGCTGATATTCTCAGTTGAATCTGAATAGATGATCTCAAGTCCAGGGAAACCACTGCGAAGTTAGCAAACAAGATTACAGACGCTTAGACACCAAAGCAAACACGAAATAGTGAGTAGAACTTTACCCGAACTGTGGACTAATTACATCTTCAGTTGCCAGTAATTGACTTGGAACAGAAACAAACTGAGGAGGGATGCTTAGAACAGATATATCCACACCACCTGACGCGATGTTCCCATTCACATCACATATTGTATAAGAGAAAGAATCCCTCCCATAGAATCCTTTGAAGGGTGTATATCTAAAGAGACGCCCATACTGAAGAGTTGAACCATGACCTGGCTGTGCATGGAAATTTTATTAAACTATTTTATATCCTATGTAAGAGAACATGTCTAAACACATATTTGTACGCCTACTGTATTCATAGAAGATAATATCCATCAAGTTTTTTTTACCTCTCATTTTTAGTTACAATACAAAAAAGTATATATTCTTTCAATTGTGTAGTCCCAGTAGACTAGATACCTACCTTTGAAAATTCAAAAATTGTAATGTTATGGCCAGCAAAATAGTCATTTTCCAGAGCATCAAAAGCAATTGAGTCATCCTCCCAGACCCAGACTGAATCATTCTGTACTCTAGGAAAATACTCACCTGAAAGGCAGAAGAATGCCTTATGTCAGATGAATGGACAGGAAATGTCTGTCAGATGAATGGACAGGAAATATCAGGCCATGAAAAGCAAGAAATTACCATTTCAATGACCATGTAGTTGAAAGATTAAAGTAGTAATCCTAAAAGAATTTTATCGTATCCTAAAAGAATTTCATTTTATGTTTCAAAGAAAAGAACTCACTAGTGTATACATTCACACCAAAGGGGCATGGCAAGAAACGCATTCCTTCAAACGAGGCACATAACTCATAGGTGCCAACATCCTTTGCCATGTAGCTGCCATTATATGTGCCATCCTTATTGTCAACAAAAGTCCATGTTGAAAAACCTGATCTATTAACAGAACCAATCTCCAACTTCAACTTTGACTGCTGTAAGAGGACTGGATTAGAATATGAATCCATGAGTCGTACTGTGATTTCATTCTTTGTCAGCTTTGCTACTTTTGGACTGAATTTCACAGGTCCAGAAAGAGATATATTAACTTTGCCTGCACCAAAGCAATGAAACATCAGAGAAACTTGAGAATCAGAAGATCCTTGCATCACCATTGTCAATGAAGTTAGACAAGTTAATGTACGGCGTATACAAAATAATGTTTGGCTGGATGGACATTGTGTTGTGAAATATTGGTTGATTTTCTCAAGCAATACAAAAGCTGTAAAGTTGGGATTATTTCTAGCCACAAAAAAAAAAGGTTCTGATATAAGCACCATCTCTTCATGTTAACACGAAAGCGCTTCTTTCCTAGTTTAACTACGACAACAAGTATATTTCATGAATATACATATATATTAAGAGCATAAACATGTACCTGGACTTACTGCCTTGCTGAATGGATGACCACCATTTAGAGGAATATTTCCACAAAATACACGAATTTCATAGATTCCACTCTTCTCTGGTATATAACTAACATCAAAGGCACTAAACTTCATGCTTCTTGGCTGCACCCAAAATAACTATCAGTTCCATCTATTCTAAAGCCCAAAATAAAGAACACTATGAAGAATTCTTACGTCAAGGTTTGTATCAGCCAGAGTAATAAAAGCAAGTTCCACATCATTTTGTGCACCGCAATTCAAATCCATACCACATAGAGTTCCTATTATAGAGAGACAAACAATCAAAAAATGTCAAGGTAATGTATTCTATTTACCAAAAATGAATTCTTAGTTTAATACCATTAACCATCTTCATTGGATGTATGCTTGCTTGTGTATGATAGGAATCAAATTCATTCACGATTTGTACTTGTAGGCTTTCCAACTCAATAAGTGACGGATATAGATAAGCATCCTTCAATAAGACAGAGAACCTTGCAGCTTCACCAGCAACAGAGTCATTTAGACCCGAACCATTAACAATACTATTCATTCCATCACAATAACCTATAAAATTTGAAATTGTAGATCAGAAGCTAAGTACCAGAAATGTACTAACTCTGATGCATAGCTTCATACACAGAAAGAATATCAAGATGACAAAGTATCTGAAGGTAATTATAACGGCACAAGAAACTTATTCAATTAACAAGCAGTTAAAAGTTCAATCTAGTATGCTAGAAGAGAGAGGAACCTTTTCCCATTTCAAAATATCCTTACCCTCATTTTAGAATTATTCACAAGATTACCTGCTCGCAAAACCTCCGACGTGATTTCTTTTCAGTGAGAAGCTTCTGTGAGTCTAAAATCTAATCATATGTGAATTGTAAAGCGCTAACCATGTGACACATAAGAAAACAACTGAAAGAAATAGCTCCACAGATACCTAAGCTAAAAACGATAAAAGGAATGCATACAAAAACTAAACATTCAGTGCAACTTGTTGATATGAGAGGCACAGTAAGTGTAAAAAGGACAGAAACCACAAAATGTAAGCGGCAGAAAATGTAGTTATGCTAAATCACCTATATACACTGTAAAATGGAACGGCATAGTTGAGATGGAATTATTCATCTCTTTATGATATATCATAAGCTTGAAGTCCCCTGGTTCTGTTAGGCTGAAGGAAAACAACTGAATACCCAGGCCAACCTGCTTGAATTGCATATCTGTCACGGGAATAATCAAATTTGTTCCATTCTCAATAACTTCAACATCAAATTCATAGAACCCTGGAACAAGATTTCCATATTGATCATGCTGGTGAATAAAACCTTCCATCAGAGAAAATATTTGGAAGTACTTTGTTTCAACTTCCCACTGCAACAAACATTTTGAAACATCCAGAGATCCTGCAAGTTGAACCTAGGAGTTGGTTACTCTCCAGAGAAACATACACTAGAGCAAAGGGCAACAAAAGTATCCACCAAAAACATGTAAAAGATAGAGTGAAATAAGTTTTTGTGAAAATAGAAGAAGAATCAATTATAGCTTTAACAATGTGCAGCATTCTCTAATAAGAGTTGAGAAATTTCTAAGAAATAGACCTTGAATAGGACAGAGATGAGCTTCAGGTCATATTAGTTTAACCAAATGATCAGTATCGACTTTCTCCAAGATTGTTGCCAGAACTATAAAAAAATATTATTAGCCTTATGCTTACATGAATCACCTGGGTACACTATGAACATTAGAGGACAGCCCCTCAATGTTTGGTTTTCTCCTTGTACATGAAGTAAAAGATTTCCAGCAGTAGCTACAACAAACTCTATTTCGAGATAACCAGTTATAGCCCATCCTTTATTGGTGAAATTGAGCATAGTTGCTACGGGACCATTGAAAGTAGATATAGATAATGTGAAGTTGTAAGAGTTCAGTCCTTCACTAGCTGAAGAGATATTATTCCCAAATGCATCTTTAGGAAGAACCATAACTGAAGCTCTCGTCCCAGCTACAAACTCACTCACTCCATTATTCCATGACACCACGCTTGCAGATGGATAAATTTTACCTTCATATACACAACATAATTAACTAAGGAACATATGAAAGATAAAAAGCCGCTGACTTTAACAGAAACTTTACAGCGCGTGGCTGAGAGCCTGAGACATATTTGTCATTAACTTCATTAGACCAATATGCAAGTGAAGCATATCAAATTAATCCGACAAAGAAAAAACTGCTCTACCGGATGCTTATACACAACAACAACAACAACAACTAAGCCTCAGTGTCAAACAATTTGGAGTCGGCAATATAAATCCTCACTAACCATGTTACTTCATACTATAAACTTACCTGAAGCCAATAATATACGAAATAATATGTACTAGAAGTTCTTTATATTTCCTATGTCATACAAATCTTTGAAACGCTAAACCACTCCTATAGTAACATAGGACGTAAAGTAAAGTGCTTATACACCGCAATAGAGGATATGTTTAATTGGCCGAATTTATGTACTATAGTCAACTATGATATTTCAATAACAGGAATTAGTGAAAAAGGAAACCTGGAGTGACTTGAAAATGCAGGGAAGAATCAAAGACATTGAAGTGATCATCAGTAATCAGCACATTGAACAACCCGGTCATGATGGGAACGAAAGAAATCCTCCAATCCCCAAAATTCCCGCCAAAATTAGACGAAACCCCAGAAATGTAAGAGCTGTTTCCCGTCTTATCATTAACACTGATGTTGGGATTGAAAGGGTGCTTGAATTTGGCAGGATCAAATTTTCCAATAACTTTGACCATTATGGTTGCCACAGCCCCAGCCACAAATGTATCATTGTTGTCCACCCAACTAAATGCAAAACTAGGAACTGCTGCTACATCTTCTGCCAAAAGAGAAAAAAATATTCAGAGGAGTGTGAATTTACTTATATACATAGTTGTATTTTGTGAGTGAGGAGTTAGAACTACCTGATAATGAGAGTTGATGAATTAAAGGGGGAAAGAGAGAGATGAAGAACACTAAAAAGATGGTATAGAGGAGAAATTGGTTCGCCATAGATGAAACTGAACTGATTAGAAAGAGAGCGGGAGAATTTTGAACGGTTTACAAATTACAGGAGAAGTTGGTTTTCTTATACATGAATGCTTCGTGCGGTAAGGGAAGTTTCTTTCTTAGGAAATTTGCACTTTTGTAATTAAGCATTGAATAGTACACTTTGATCCTTTTACTTGACAATTTACAAATTGAAATTAACGATCAATTAGTTCTAAAATAAATTTAAATATATTATTTTTTTAATAATCGTAGTGTCCGGACCAGCTTGCGCTTGCTTTGAGATTCTTGTCACCTCACAAATAACAGTTAAATCTGTCAACCAAAACTTAAATATATCATATTCACATGTATTTGAGGGGAAAATATAGTTAAACCTAATCTTTTGCAATTTGAATGAAAAAAAATAATAATCCTAGAAAAGCTTGTGTTTATTCATAGATCTCTCTCACACAAAATGAATTGACTAAAGAGGAATTAATTCAAGGTTCAGAATGCTTAATAGAATATCAGAAATTCAGAATGACCGAAATTAATTTTTTTCTTAAAAGTGCCCCTATAGACACAACGATTACATGCAATAATGCAAAAGGACAGGTGTCATTGAGAGAAATGAGAAGGATGCTTTTAACCCCCAAAGTCTCTACTAAATCAATTTCAGTCCCTCCATTTATTTAACGTTCCTCTATGATCCAACATATAATTTGGAGTACCCACACTGAACCAGAATCCATAGCTCACGAGTCACGAAGCTACTGTTCCCTCTACCAACTCCGTCTCCCCACAGTGCCGCTCCGCCGTCGCCGCCGTTTGTCATCTCCGTCCAGAAAAGGTTAGTCCTACTCCATTTCCTTCAAATAGTGACCACGATTCTTGTTTTTCTTGTGCATTTTTTCTATGTTCCGAATCTTTCACATATTTTCCTTTACTTGCTATTATCGATCATGCAATCATATAGCCCTAATTTCCTCTATTTTTGCTCACTGCTCCACACTCTTTAGAAGCCTAAAGCAAAGGTAAAGTCTCATTTTGTCTTTTGTCACCATTATAAAATTGTCTCAGAAACCCTTAAACCCTGCAAATTTTACCCTAGCCCCAGGTAGATATGGACCAAAATATGTTTTTTTTTTTTCATCTTATTATTTTTTCTTCTTTTTCTTTTCTTAATTTACCTTTTTGCAACTGTTATTGTCTTCGTGAAATGACTTTACTTTTTGCATTCATCTTTGATTGACTCTCAGAAAATGCTCGTAATTTTGAGAGCTGATTAAAATAGGGGACATTTGATAAATTCAAAGTTGGGTTTTTTTCGCCTGTTACCCAAACGCCTAGGCAGAAGGATGGATATATGTGTTATTAATCTCGGGTTTAAGTTTTATCTACTAAACACTATATATATAATTAGACTGGTTCAAAGGTTTGCCACCCTCTTTTCTTTCGTTACCAACTCATGCTGATTGCTGAGCATAGACACTTAGCTGCAGTTGGCTTCTAAAATTGGCTTAATTCTTCGAAATATTCTTTCATTGTCTGTGGGAAACTCCATTTCACCACTAATACTTCCAATTGGTCGGTGTAGCTGATAAGGAGTTGCTCAGTTACTGATATTCACTAATCATTATAATCTTTTTTTAAAAGTTTCATATTGGTGTAAACACTCTTATTAGAGATGGAGGGTTTGTAATATCTCATAAATGACGTTGTTGCAATAGCTTGATTGCTTTATTCTTGTATGAGCTGATACAATGTGTAGTCTTCTATGTTTGCCTATAATGTTTCAAGCTAATCTCTGCAACTTATTTTTCTGAAAAATGGCTGATACTGCTAGTTAAGAACTCAATTCCCAGACCCCACTTTATTTCACTGGGTTTGTTGTTGTTGTTGTTGTTGTTGTTTTTGCTAGTTAAGAACCCAGCGCGCAAATCCTTAGTATTTTAATGTGCCACTTTGTCTCTTACGGTTCCCTATCCAGTACCTCTTACAAATCTGCTCCTGATGGATAAAGTTCAGTAAATGTGCATTGCATTTCTTATGGTTGTGGTATATGTATTTCCAGACATTCTCTTGAACTTTCATACTAGCATTGCTGCATCTGCGGGGTATCTTTTTAAGGCCCAATATTTCCCTTGTTTTGTTACCCAATGTGTTTTCATTTGTGAACAGGTCATTTAAAAATGTATTTGAAATCTCGGTTGTCATGGAACGTGATAATCCCTGCTGAGAACCTTGATATTGAAGGTTTAATGCTTCAGAAGGCAATTGTTGTTCGCCTCTTGGAAGACTTTGCTTCCAAGAAGGCTACAAAGAATCTCGGTTACTTTATAGCTGTCACTACAATGGAGAAGATTGGGGAAGGGAAAGTTCGACAACACACTGGAGATGTGCTCTTCCCTGTGGACTTCAGTTGCATTACCTTCAACATATTCCGTGGAGAAATCTTGGAAGGGGTTGTCCACAAGATCTTGAAGCACGGTGTCTTTTTAAGATGTGGCCCCACCGACAAGATATACCTCTCTCATCAGAAGATGTCGGATTATAAGTATGTGCCTGGAGAAAATCCCATCTTTATGAATGAGAAGATGTCAAGAATTGAGAGAGACACTGTGGTGCGTTTCATCGTGGTTGGGGCAAGGTATGTGGAGGCGGAGAAGGAATTCCAAGCAGTTGTGAGCTTGGAAGGTGATTACCTTGGACCCATCTCACAAAGTTCTGTTTAGATTTAGGTTACTTGCCATGATTGGCTCATTTTGGACATAGACCAATGACATGTAAAGCTAACTTCTGTAGCTATGTATGTGTTTAGTACTGTTTTGGATTGAATATGACTATCTGTTGATGTTGCTGATGACCCTCTGCGAAGTTTAGTTTAAGCCCTCAAGTGATTTTATGTAAATGTTTGAAGGCATAGGATGTCTAAACCCAAATTCTTTAACTCTATGGTTAAGGTGATAAACCTTTTAATACCTGAAATACCCTTCCAAAATGTGTAATGCTCGTTACTGATTTCCTTAAAAATATCTTAATACAGTGCTGTCTTCCCAGATACTTATACTCCATGGGCAGGTGTTCAAAAGCCCAGCAAAAACAATAGTAAATGCTAAGTGACAGATTGCTGGAATGTGCTTCTCTCAAAATAGTGAAAAAGCATAATCCCTCGGACAAAACTTCATCTTGATCTACAACTTAAAAAGACTTAGAAATGTGGCAAACACTCTAAATCTTTTGGGCAAAATACAAAATTGATCGGTCGGCCTAAACTATTTGCATGCATTAGACAAAAGTGTATAAAATATGTATATATGTATATAAATACACACACGTAATATTTATATATATCAGACTATTTTTTTAGAGCGGCTAAAAATATACATTTCTCCTTTCTTTTTGCTCTTGCCCTCTCAAATTTGACCCTTAGATCTAACACAAGGGTTAAATGCATTGACACTTGTAGATTGAACTTCGCAAAAAAAAAAAAAAAAAAAAAATGGAACGGTGATTTAAAAAAAACTGAAGTACATGGTTTGTGCATTTTGCTGCCGACGAGCTGAAACAGCTAAAAATACTTCAAACAATAAACATGCCTTTTTGACATTATGGCGTTTAGATTTAATATACTTTTAGTTAAAATTTTATTTTAGTCATATTTTTCAAAGAACAATATGTTTGAATTAGATTTTGAAAGAATTGATTTTGTGTATGTTAGATGATTATTTTTGTGTCTAAACCAAAAAAAAGAAACATCGAATTTTCAAACTACAGAAACACTCATACCAAATATAACATAAAATTATTGCAGATTACTACTCTCTGCTCAAGCACACCTTTAGAGAAGAAAATCGAAATATGCTGATGCTTACTATTTAATACTCCTTATAACACATACAGTAAGTTATTTTTGTTGACACAAAAAAAGAAAAAAAGAAGAAGTAAATACCACTCTGTAATCTGTAGACACAACATTTGCATGTAAGGAAGGACTAGTACTAGTATTATTCCACTGCTAGAGAAACGAAACGGATGCTACTTTTGATACTTAACTCAAAGTTCCGTTAATTTCCAATTATGGAAGTTTTCCGTTTGGATTGCCAAATATAAAATAAAGTAGCAGCAAACACACTAGTAACAGCTCACGACTCCCACAGTGCCACTCCGTCCAGCAAAGGTTAGTCCTTTCCCTCCTCCTTTCAAAGAGCGACCAGAATCTCTTCTCTTTTTTTTCTTGTGCATTTTATCTAATGGTTACTTTCTTTCAAGTTGTTTTTTTTATTTGTTAGCATCGATAATACAATGCTATTGCCCACAATAGCGTGAAGCTTCTTTCCTCTGTTGGACACCCTTTTGAAGACTAAAGCAAACTGCTCTTTTATGTTTGACACCATTTAAATATTTTACAGTATTAACTGATATGACCTTTCTTCTTGCTTTTTTGTACTTGTGCTTGTTACCATTGTGTTTCTTAGTTTTCCCTTTTTGAAGCTGTTATTGTTTTCATCAAAACCATGTATTTGGTACGATGGAGAACATCTTCTACTTATTCATTCAAAGGGAAAAATGACTTTCTTAGTGTATGGTCTTCTTCAATAGTCTATTTGAAAGGGTTTTTAAATGTTAGATTGTTGGATAGTGAGACAAATTCTTTCTTCTTTTTTTTGATTTTTTTTTTAATAGCTGTGGTGTCTAGGCGAGCTTGTGTGTACCTAGACTAATTTAACGGGGTATCTACTACCTACTATCAACACAAGTACTAGGTAACTCTGTCCACCAAAACTTGGACAGATGGAAAGAAATTACACCTAATGTTTTTTGTCCCGGAATCTAAACCTGAGACCTTATGATTCTCAACCTAATTTATTGATCATTAGCCTAATACCTTTTGGTGCTGGAGAGTGTTTTCCTTCATACCAGACGCACTTACTTTGATTGAATTGCGGAAAATGTTACTAATTTAGGAAGCTAATTAAAATAAGGGCATTTGATAAATTCAAAGTTGAGCTGCTTTCAACATGATAAGCGTAGGGAGAAGGATGGGAAGGTATTGTTTTCGCTGTTATAACTATGTTTTTATACTAACCTTTGGAATTGCTATTATTACTATGTTTTTATACTAACCTTTGGAATTGCTATTATAGTGTACAAACTGAACTGGAAAACCGCACCAAACCGAAAAGTCAAACCAAACCGATTAAAAAACTCAATTAGGTTTGGTATTGAGTAAAAAAACCCGAACCAAACCGACATATAAATATATAATTTTTGTATATACTTTTACGATTTTATATAGAATTTTCTTTAAAAAATGTCTAGAAATATTGGGGATTCTCTTGCGGGATATAATATTTAATAGTATATGAAGTGCTCCATATTTATTAACCTTAAATAATGGGTTGTATGATCACTTTCTCATCCAGTATTACTGAAATGCGTCAATCTCTTTGTTCTTCCATATTCATATCATATGTTAAGATCTATTAAATTCTTATATCTTTTTCGAATGTGAAGTGACTATTATTATTTAGGTATCATATTGATTTTTATATTTAATTACTAAATTTGGTTAACCTTGAAAGTGTACATCAATAAAACATTATTGTCCGATAACTAAAAAAATAACTATTATGCGTTACTAAGAAAATTCTCCCATAAGAATATTTTAATAGATAATATGTTTGTCAATTTTTTATATTTTTATTAAACATATATTTACTTATCAAAAATTTAACAAAGTAAGATTAAAATAATATTTAAGTAACAAAAAACCCCGAAAACCCCAACAAAACCGAACCAATCCAAACCAATATAGTTGGTTTGGTTTGGTTTTGATAAAAACCGAACCAACCCGGTCCATGTACACCTCTAATTGCTACACATACGCTTTTGTTTTTACTTTTTACTGAGGGTTCGAATCCCCATCTTTCCACGATTACACATGTTTCACTTATGTTAATGACCGAAATATATTTGTTTAGCTGAAAAAAGGTTGCTATTATTTCTGATATTCATTTTGAATTATTATCTTCAGAAAAGAAAATGGTTGAAATACTCTTATTAGAGATGAAGGGATGGTAGCAGTTGCAATAGCTGATTGCTGCATTTGTTGGGAATAGTAAGCTTAAATGTTCAAATGTCTAGATTCATATGTCTTTTAGTTATCTTAGGTGCATGATTTTGCATTATTTAGGTATGATTTCTATATTATCAATGTGGCTAGGTTCATAGCACCATGAAAGAGGTCTGAAGAAATATGTTTAAAGACTATTAGCACCTATAAAAGCACCCTTTGTAATATTATCTTATAACTTATAAGAATGGAGTCTTTCAGAATATGACTATATATTATGGTTTATGTTTATCTCCCTCTTCTATCCTCTTTGTGCCTCCTACCTTATACACTTCGTGGTCGTTTGGTAGCTGGTTAGGAGAAAAGTTATCCATGTATTGGGGGCAACATAACTTACAGTATTTGATAGCCATTAGTTATTTTGTACAAAATCCAGCATAACTAATACCATGTTTGGTTGTCATTTTATAATTCTACATAAATAATATATGTATAAGTTATGAGTCAGTCTGTGTATTATTTTATGCGGGGTAGAAGATGGAATAACTAATATATGTATTAGTAATACATGGATAAAATATTGAAATGACAAATTTACCCCTATCATTTTACACATAAAGGTTTCCTTCTATAGATTGATTTGTATCAAACCCTTTGGAGAACAAGCATGGAGATACTGATGCCTCACAGCTAGGCTCTTCCTCTTCTCAACCTATTAGCGACAAAATCAGTAAATAAGTATTTTACTTTAAAATTTATATAATGTATATCAATTTCTAATACAACAAACCAAATATTCAAAAAAATTAATCCATGCGTAACTAATCCATATATAACTAATACCTGCATAATTATTATTTATTCATGCATAACTAATACATGTATAACTAATACCTGCATAACTCTAATCAACAACCAAACGACCCCTTATTATAGTCAAACATCATTCTTGTATTAGGTGATAAACTGTAACACCTGGGAGTGAATTTGTGTGATCTCCTGGGCTTTTCTGTGATGTTTCAAGCCATTCTTTTGCAACTAACTTGAGGAAAAGATGTCAATGCTAAGAGTTAGGAACATATAGCTTGTAAATCCTTAGTATTTTGATGTTCCGTTCTTAGCATGTATACTACTAGCTGTGGTTACTGTTTCTCTTTACATGGATTCTTCTCTGTTGTATTTCCTTTTCACGACTGCTGTGATTATGCTTTTCTTGAGCAGAGTCTCTCGGAAACAGCCTCTCTACCTTCACAAGTTAGGAGTAAGAACCCCATTTGTAGGACTATACTGAGTCTGTTGTTGTTGTTGTTGTTGTTGTTGTTTATTCTTAGGATGTATACGAAGTGAGCGTAGCCCCATATCTTCATTGACCATTGCTCAATATGTTTTGATTTGTGACAGGTCATTTGAAAATGTTTCTGAAATCTCGCTTATCATGGAACGTAATAATCCCTGCTGAGAACCTTGACGTTGAAGGTTTAACACTTCAGAAGGTGATTGTCATTCGCCTTTTGAAAGACTTTGCTTCCAAGAAGGCCTCAAAGAATCTTGGTTACTTTTTAGCAGTCACTGCACTGGAGAAGATTGGAGAAGGAAAAGTTCGAGAACAGATGGCTGGTGATGTGCTTTTCCCTGTGGAATTCAGCTGCATTACTTTCAAGATGTTTCGCGGAGAGATCTTGGAAGGGGTTGTTCATAAGATCTTGAAGCACGGCGTCTTTTTGAAATGTGGCCCCGTTGATAATATATACCTATCTAATAAGATGATGTCGGATTATAAGTATGTGCAAGGAGAAAATCCCATATTTATGAATGAGAAGATGTCAAGAATTGAGAAAGGTACTGTGGTGCGTTGCATTGTGATTGGAACAGAGTATAAGGAGGAGGGGAAGGAATTACTAGCACTTGTGAGCTTGGAGAGTGATCACCTTGGACCCATCTGATCATAAAGTTCTGATTAAAGATAGACAGTAAAGCTAAGTTCAGTAGTTATTATATCATCATGTGTTTAGTACTGCTTTGGATTGGATGTGACTTATATCTGTTGATGTTGCTGACACTCTCTCAAGTGTCTTATTTTCTCATTTGATTGCTTAAGCCCTCTAGTGAATGTGTAAATGTTTTAAGGACATAGCTATGTTAAAGTGATGAACCTTTTGATACCTGAAATACCCTTCCAAAAGTGTCTAAATTTCTCGACTTAAAAAAAGGACAGCCCGGTGTACGAAGCATCTTCCATTTACGCAGGATCCGAGGAAAGGTTGCACCCCAAGGGGGTGTGATGTAGGCAGTCTAGTCTAATGTAAGCACCAGTGGCTGATTACACAACTCGAACCCGTGACTTATAGGTCACACGGAAAGAACTCTAGTGTTGCTCCAAAACTCCCCTTCTAAATTTCTCTTAACTGATTTCTTTAAAAGTAATTTCATATATTGCTTGTCTACCCAAATTCTTATATACTCCATGGAGAGGTTACTAACCTTTGTTAACATTCAAGTTAAGGGAAAAGTTAAAGAGACTCTTGGGATGCTTTGCTAATTCAAAGCCAAATGGGAAAAACAGCTAAAACAAAAACTAAAAGATCTACTTGATCCATTCTTGTCTACAACTTAAAGAACTTTGCAATATACACAAGTTAATAGCTCGCTCTTTCGTTTTTACTCTGGCTCTTTTAAAACTTTTGACCCTTAGCCAACCCTGAAGTATATGGTTTGCGCATTTTGCCCCTGCCAAGTTCTCAATTGAACACACTCCCACAAGTTGTCTGGCTACTAAGAACTCAGAATCAGTCGTAGTCAAGCTGAAAGAGCCAAAATCCACTTCAAACAATAACCATGCCTCTTTAACATTATTACGTTGAGAGTAGAATACTTTTTAGTGAAATCTAACAACTGTTTTTTACGCCCCGTTTTTTTTTTCCCAAGAGCATTCTTTTCAACAATGACATGTCCCTCTTATGCAACGGATTTACTAGTAAGAAACTTTCGTTGAACTTGAACAATGTTTGCAGGTCTATAACATTTTTATAGAAGAGGAAGCTGACTACCACAAATGAAAACAAAAAATTAGAAATGTGGGAAATGTTGCAAAAGCTATATAGAGAATAACTTGGTTGCATTGAATGCTAACACTATGGTTTATTAGATTAGTGATTCTATCTTTCAGGACACCTATAAGCTCCAATTGATCTTTGCACCAACAATGAGAAGGAAGGCACCAACAATATGAGCCTTTAGCTTAGACTAGACTTACATTCTTTCCGATCAACTTCCGGAGACGAGAATTCATCTTGTATGCAACAGCAGG
This sequence comes from Nicotiana tabacum, assembly GCF_000715075.1. Taxonomy (NCBI): domain Eukaryota; kingdom Viridiplantae; phylum Streptophyta; class Magnoliopsida; order Solanales; family Solanaceae; genus Nicotiana; species Nicotiana tabacum. The sequence goes on from NC_134093.1 coordinate 29,750,245, forward strand.
AGGTCTGGCTTTTCCACAAATTTTTTCCAGTCATTGCAGAACCTTGCAACAGTTGCTCCATCAAGAACTCTATGATCTGCACCTATATTTATCTGAAAAAACGGAAACATCCCATATGAGATACTGAAACGAAAACGTCTCGTTTTGATGCATTGCACGACAATTAACATACCGTCATGATTGATGCAGGATACACATCCCCATCTTCAGTAAACTGTGCAATTTTCTGAATCCGTCCTATTCCTATGATGGCAACTTCAGGTGAATTTATAAGCGGGGAACCAAACTTTCCACCAATTCCTCCAATATTGCTTAGAGTAATAGTTGACCCTGATATATCATCAGGGCTAAGCTTGTTTATCTTAGCCAACTTCTGTAGCCGTGATAGCTCCTTTGTTATCTGTAGCACAAAAATATATCCAGTTAACAACTCCGCTCAAAAGGAAGCAAAGACATGCATTTAGTAGTGTATACATACACAGAAAAGAAAAAAAGGAACTGATCTTGGACTATGAGAAATAGTACTCATCACTGAGGGGAGGGGGGAAGGGGAGGTAGAGAGGGAAAAGTCATGTTTTGAGATTACATAGCCAAAAGTCTTCTCAACCTCCTTTCGCACTATGGTAAGACAGTACAGAAAATGCACACAGAGGAATTGTAACCTTTTGCATTTTGAGCTGAGCAAAATTTCCACCAGGACCAAAATGTCTAATCGTAACCTTATTCTCTGGCTTAAACACTCAAATGAGAGGAATTGCAATTTTGAACACGTAAAACCAAATTGATTCAAGGATAATACATAAAAGTACAAATAAACTGGCCACGCTTACTGCCATCAGATCCTCCTTTATCAATTCCTCCAAAATATCTCTTAACAACTTCTCTATATTGTTCAGCCCAAACTAAACATTCTTTCTATTTCTTGATTTTCTATAATAATTTACACACTCATAAAGGATAAGGCTGTACCCACATCATACGACATTAAAGTAATACGCGAACAGAAGAATCCACAGAATAACCGGGAACTTCTACAATTCTTAAACCTTTTTTATTAATAATTTCAGCCTCCAATATCTTCCTCCACTCAAGTTTAAATATGTCAGATGCTCCTCTTAACAGTGTCTTAATATTGTCATGTCAAACTAGGATTTAATTAAAAAAATGCGCTTAATAGACTATAACAAGTGATGTAGAGATGTAATTATATGAGGGGAAAAAAGAATATATAGAAATGTCAATTCAGTACAGAGTAGACTATGGCAAAACTTGAAGTTACTGGGGTAACAGATGCCAACTGACCTCCAAGATTGAGAGAGACTGAACATTTTTTATGTTTGGAACAACCAAACCATTTGGAGTAGCCATTGCTATTCCAATGTTGTGGGACCCTAGATCATGGAAAGAAAAAATTATCATTAATAGGGACGAAGAATGCGTGAATGACGAAAAGAAAATATTGTAGCAGCTTATAATGCAAAATCATGTAAAGCGAGCTATTTTTACTACGTCTATGAGCACGGGAACATTTGAAATCGGAAATTCAGAATTTTGCATTTGATATACCTTTTAGGATGACCTCATAGGATTCCTCATTGAAGCGACTATTTAGCATGGGATGAGTAGTTAAAGCCATTGATAGTGATTTTATCAGGACCGGAAGGAAAGTGTGCTTGATCTCCGGATCAGAATTCTCATTCTGGAATGATTTTTTCAGCTCCACAACTGCATCACATTTCATCTCTTCTACATAATAAAAATGTGGAATTTTCGCAGCTAATGTCATTGACTTAACCATGGAACGCTGATATCCCCTGTAGAGTTTAGGAGCCAATAGCAAACTGTGAGTAGAAAATAGAATGCAATACCTCCCTAGTAAAGGAATATCAATCTCAATTTTTCCGGCACAAATTGTCCGTGCATTTTACAACACACTAGAAGAAACTTGTTCGAAGAACACGCTTTCTATCAACAAAAAAGAATGTTTCTAACTAATGAAAAACTATGCCCCATCTGCATTCAGAAGTTTCGAGTAACGTATGAAACAGTATAGTGAGCTAGTGAGTTTGAGTTCTCTTTATGGTAGTAACTAACCTTAGCTGAAGTGTCTTATCTTCATATCCCGCTCCAATGAGAGATGAAACCTCTGAATGTTTTTGTTGTGCACATGCTAGTGCTTCATTAATTAGTCCTTTTTGCATTGCATAATTTGTAACATCCTCTTTAAGTATCCTTCCATCTTTACCAGTTCCAGGCACATCATTTATGTCTAAACCATACTGCTTTGCAAGATTGCGGACAGCAGGTGTAGATGACACTCCATCAATCTTGGATTTTTCAGGCACGGAGCTGATATCACTTGAGCCAATAAAATCAGAGTCCAGTGATGTCATCTTTTCTGAAGCATCAGAAGTCTCAGTAGGCTCAGGAATTTCATCAACGGCAATCTTCAAAAGTGTTTCCCCAACCTACAAAATTTGGTAGAGAAGATGATATAATGCAAAAAGGGCTCATTTCTTCTTATGAACGACATTTTTGCTCAATTTTTCTTACAAGCATAGTTCCAAAAGCACACCACACATAAAAAGTAGTTTTCTATGTAGCTGATCTTTTAAAAGTGAGCCTATTCTCCATCTTCTTTGCTCAAACATTTGAGGATATCTTCAAACTGGATGGAAGTTATCATTCTTTTTTAAAAAAAACTATTTGAAAGTGTAAAAACAGAATTTGGTCATGAAATTCCCACTATGAGATTAACATCTCCAACTACTTCCTGATCTCATCATTAAAGTGCAGTTAAACAACCAAATCCTCAAGGCAGAAAGATTAAATACCAGAAGAATTTCAGTGTGGTTGGTACACAGTGAACACATTATGTGTGTTGTACCTTTACAATGCTGCCGGGAACATGAACAATATGAGAAATTTTTCCTTTGTAACGACTTGTTATTTCAATTGTTGCCTTGTCACTCTGAACTTCACAAAGAGGTTGAAATTCTTCAACCTGGTCCCCCTGCCCAAAAACAAAAAAAGAAAATCATCAGAATGTATTATATAAAATGCTTTATAGACTAGTAATTATGAACTAATCAGCACAAAGTCAGCAATCCAACAAGAGGAGATAGGAGAAGCGATAAAAGGCAGAGAGACAGGAGGGGGAAGAAGCAGGTACTCCCAAGTCATTTTTGCATACAAAAACAGATGTTTTTATGCTGGAATACTATGCTGTTGAAATCCTGATCGATAAGTGAATAGAGGAGTATCGAAATCTCTTAAAACAAGAACCCAACATACTTAACTCATCCCACAAAATTATAGATTAAAAAAAATGGGCAGAGCATTAAAGCCTAAGAGAATTCTTTTAAACAAGAATCCAGCATATACTAACTTGTATGACCAAATCGCAAATGAAAACAGTGGGTAGTACTTGCTAACTTCTAATAAGAGAAGATTACAAGGACCAACAGGGCAATGGCCAAAATCATGAGGAGCTAAACATCAATTGCAGTTTGTTAAACGAGTATGGGCCTAGAGATGTATGTAAATTCTACTTCAAGGTATAATTGGCTTCAAATTCCTCACATCAAGTTTAAATTTTAAATCAAGCCAAGCAGTTGGGAGTCCAATTGCATGTTTTTAGTAACATAGCTGAAAATCATTTACTAAAGGAGAAAAAGTATGGTGTGAAATACCCTATTATATTAACAAGAGACATTCACTAACCTCCTGAACAAACCATTTGAGAAGTTCACATTCAGCAATGCCTTCACCAGTTTGCGCCAAAGGTACATCAATTACTCCACCAGTAGAAAGATCCAATGCAGCTTGAGTTGAAAAACTACACCCTCTCGGAATAAACCAAACATTCGACTGCAAAAAAAATACTGGCATAAACAATAGGTAAAAACAACAGAACCAGAGTTTTGCTAACCTACAGAGAAAATAACTTCTCAAAAACTATTGCATAAAACCTGCATCAAGAACTTTTGATAGGTTCAAGAGGAACTGATGCACAACAGACAGAACATGTTGCAGAAATAGAACAAGTGAACATTAAATGAGGGAACAAATTCCATGATCTGACCAAAATGCTACTGATGATCCTTAATCTTAACACCACTGGATGAAAAGAAACACCAACTTTAGAAACTAATCTACACAAATTTCAATTCTGCCTATTACTTGAATAGATAAAGGGCAGCCCGATGCACAAAGCATCCCGCGTTCCGCAGGGTCGGGGGAAGGTTAAAAATGCCAGATTACAGCCACATCAAAATCTACAATCCTATATAAGGTTGCAGCATTTCTCTAAGGCCAGTAATATTTCCAATTTACTTAATTCATGTAGCTTTATCATCATAGTCAAAAATTTTGATATTCCCACATCTCCATATGAGGAAAAGGGGGTTGAGGGAACAAACTAAAAAACAAAAAGGCACTGGAAAATTACCCTTTTGAATATTCAGTTTGACAAGTTCAAACAAAAGTGCACACACATCACTCAGAATCCACCACTAAAGCAAAGTACTCTGACATACAAATAATGGTAAAAAGCTTATGAACACACTCACTTACCTTAAATAAAATAAAAATAAAAAAAGATAAAACAAAAGCAAACTAAATTGTCACCTTACTAAATGAGCAATACGGCGTCGTATAGTTTCCAAAGAAATGAAGTTGAGACTGAATTTTCTTGCCACTGCATACAGTACTAACAGGTGTCACCGGAGCTGCCACCGGTGCAACAGAAGACTGAAACCACCGGCAAATACTCTGCCGGACGGAATTCCGGAGCTTACCCTGATTAATCTTCCGACAAATCATAGTAATGGGAATTAGCGGAGATTGTGTTTGTGGGGTTCAACTATTTTTTGGGTCAGCAAATCAAGAAAGTGAGACAATGTGGACAAGTACAACTATTCTGTGCTGCTGAATATAAATATTTGGTGTCTGTCTACACTTTATTGCGTTGACAAAATTAAAATAAGTTACAGTAATGGAGTAAATTTTATTGTGGATTTTTCAGAAACTTTTTGAACATGATTTTGCTTCAAAAACGAAAAGGGCTAGATATTGTATATGTTACAAACTCTTTTATACTATTTGACCAAATTTATCCCTATCATTATATTATCGGACAATAAATTTTTAAAAGTCACCCCTCGATCCGTGAGAGACCCAGAACCTCCTAAATCATTTTAATTTATTAATTATGCGTCTTGGTCCACTATTTTTAAAATAATTGATATTTACCTGCTATCTGAATTAGAGAAAAAAAATAAGAGAATTTTTTTAAAAATAATACAAATATTAATAAACAAAGTATAGTTATTTGAAAATTTTAAATTAGGTAGCTTGTCTAAATTCTAAAAGTATTTACAACATCTCAATTTTAATGAATTCGTTGCACCAAATATATGGGAACTTTGCAAGTATTAGTGATCGAACTCTATACTAACCAGAAATTGACAAAATATATTTGAATATAATACATGTACATACATGATGATTAGCTACATATAATTCACAATAAATAGACCCACTAAATTCTACAGTGTATATATGATTGGAAAAAAAAATTAAACCAATCGCAAACCCATTATTGCAAGAAGAAAAGTGGGTGCATTGATAATTAAAAATATTCATGAATAATTTGTATAGTCTAATAATTATAGCATTTACATCAATAGTAATTCTTGAAAATAGTAGAGCAAAAAGAACAACAAGTGATTTAAATAAAAGAAATTTAAGAGATATTGAATTACTTAACATATCAAAGGGTAATTTTTAAATATTTGTTGATGATAAAGATAAATTTGGCCAGGGATAAATTTAATCGGATAGTATAATAAATGTTAAATGTAGATAATGTTCGACAGTTGACCGTATATTTGGTCTTTTTCCCGATTATTTTTGCACTATATTATTATTATACTCAGAAAAGGACAAGCAAAGATCAAAAAGAAACACAGTGTCCAACTTTTACAAGTAACTCCTACGAAGATTGCTAATCTAGTAATCTGGGGGATCTACAACAGTTCTAGTCATGTGATAGTATTTTATTATTTTAAAAAATATATATATTATATTCTATATTCGAAAACTATTTTACTTTAAATACATATTTAAACTGAACTTACTCGGAGACTTTACATTGTCGAATTCAATTTTACTTTAATCAATGCCTACATATTGTGCACTCTTAAGCTAGTCGATCGAACTCTATATTAATCAGATAATGACAAAATATATTTGAATATAATACATGTACATACATGATGATTAGCTACATATAATTCATAATAAATAGACCCACCGAATTCTACAGTATATGGTTGGAAAAAAAAAAAATTAAACCAATTACAAGAAGAAAAGTGGGTGCATTGGTAATTAAAAATATTCATGAATAATTTGTATAGTCTAATAACTTTAGCATTCACATCAATAGTAATTTCTGAAAATAGTGGAACAAGAAGAACAATAAGTGATTTAAATAAAAGAAATTTGGGAGATTTTGAATTACTTAACACATCAAAGGGTAATTTTTAAATGTTTGTTGATGATAATGATAAATTTGGCCAGATAGTATAATAGTAGAAGTATATTTGTCAGATAGTATAACGGAGGTTAAATGTAGACAATATTCGAAAGCAGATGAGCATATTTGGTCATTTTTTCAATTATTTTTGCACTATATTATTATTATACTCAGAAAAAGACAAAAAAAAAAACAAAAAAAAAACACAGTGTCCAACTTTTACAAGTAACTCCTACGAAGATTACTGATCTAGTAATCTGGGGGATCTACAACAGTTCTAGTCATGTGATATTATTATTATTATTATATATATATATATATATATATATATATATATATATATATATATATATGAAAACTATTTTACTTTAAATATGTATTTTATTAATAAGCACTTTTAAAGTCACATAGATTTGATTATATGTTTCAAATTAAAAGTTTTGGAAGTCACAAATTGAAATTAAAACTTCATACCGAAACAAAGTCACATAAATTGAAATTGAGAGAGTATTATTTTTCTTTTTTCTTTTCATGAAATCTAGTTATTTCTTTGTCCGGTTAAATTGATACAATTTGACATATTCATGATATTAAGAGGAAAATATTTCTATGAATTTGGTAAAATTGTACTATTTATAATAATAACTTTAAATATTAAAATGATTTTTGATAAAATGTAAAAGCAAGTTTGATATATAATGTTGGTATTATATATCTTGTATTTGATACGATAATAAAGTATAAACTTTTTTCTAATAGTTGTCTTGCCATTCCATTTTCTACTCATCTCACCAAACTCATGTTTAATAATAGTTGGGGTTTTTAAAATGATAATGATCTCTCTTTTTCTTCAGCGAAAAGGATCAGAACAAATGATCTTTTCCTAGTAAGATGATCAATCCACGTGCACTATCCCAATTGAGATGTGTAACACATCATCAAAGTTATCTACTTCATTCAGATGGACTTCTGCTTAATGTGGCAATCAGTCAATCTAAGCTAGTTTGGACATAAATTTGGTTCAAACTTTAAAAAATAATTTTTTAAAATAAAATAAAATAGTATTTTTGGTCGTTAAAATTATATTTGAACATATATTTTATTTAAAAATAAGTTCAAGTTTTACGATTAAAAATTTTCAAAAACTTGAAACTAGTCTAAATCCCTTTTTGAAACTTGAAAAATAAATCTTAAAAAACTACCCAAAAACTAGTCACTTTGATAAACAAACAATCCTTTGAAATTATTTTTAAAAAAAGTGAAAAAAACTTATGGCCAAACGTGAGCTAAATTGTTCAAGTGCTCGACATAATTCTTTAAGTACTGTTTATCTCTGCTATAATTTAATATTATTCAGAGACATATTGAATATTACTTGATCATGTTAAAATTTGAATTATTTAACACAAAAAAATATCGTTAACATCCGTTTGTTACAATTTATTTTATTAGAATTTTATTTGTCCAACGTGTTGTACTTGTACACCTAATTTTTTCGTCGATGCTATAGTACTATCGAGGATATGATCTATCAGCCACTCTATAATCAGAGCGGTCCCTCTTGAAGCACGCAAATCAATTGTTTTACGCCCTACATTTTTGTGAATCCATTCTCTTTTCTCTAAATTATGTATAATAATGTTATATTTTTTAAAAATTATATAAATATATGTGTGTGTATCCACCCATACTCAAGGACTCTTATGGTGCAATAATTATTGGATGCACCTCTACAAGTAACATTAGCGGTTCAAAACTCACTCCGGACGATCTTGTTTTCGACGTTGAGTATAGATATATATGTGAAAATAATAAAATTTCAAAAGGTATAATTTTGAACCTATAATTTTAAAAGTATAGTAGGTTCAGATTAAGGGACTAAAATTAAACCCATCAAATGAGAATTCCAGATCCACCTCTTTATAATAGCGCACCCATCCTCTTGAAATTCTGGATCCGTATCTGTATGGGGGCTCCCGTTTTTTGTTACAGCTAATAGGCTATATATAAGTTTTTAAAAAAGTTATGTCTGTGAACAAGTTTGATTTCCTTCTTTAACAAATATAGATAAGAAAGATTTGCAACTGTTATGATTTCTGCCAAGCAAATTACATTTGAAATGAATATCGAATTCGAATTTCGTAAGAAATGCGTGATGTATAGGAAGAAACTATTTGATGATAATGTTGATAATGAAATTTCAAAATCTCTTGAAGTGTCCTTTAGAGTTGATTACTTTTTATACATAGTAGACAGGACTATTTTTTCACTTCAAAATAAATTTGAACAATTTGAAACATATGAAAATATTTGTGGTTTTCTCTTAGCGTAAAATACTAATATCACTAGATGATAAAAATTTGAAAATATATTGTCTTAATCTTGAATGTTCCTTAAAGATAATGATCAATCTGATATTGATGGTTTAGATTTATTTTCTGAATTAAAAGTGTTAAGAAAAATAGTACAATTAGAAGATAACAATTTAATTGATATACTCAATCAAATAAAAAAATATTTTTTTTCCAAATGTTTATATTTCTTATAGAATAATGTTAATAACTCATGTTACCGTTGATTTGGCGAAAAGAAATTTTTCAAAATTAAATTTGATAAAATTTTACCTTAAGATCAACACTGTCTCAAGAGAGGTTAAATAGTTTAGCTATATTGTCAATTGAGAAGACTTATTAAGAAATATTGACTATAAAAAAATTATTAATAAATTTGAATCTTAAAAAAAACAAACAAGAAAAATAGATTTCGAATAAAAAAATAATAATTTTTTTTAAAAAAGAAGAAGTTAAGGCCCTTCGGCTTTAGGCCACAAAATCCGTTGGGCCGCCCCTACATGTAACTCCTAGGCCATCTATATTTATTTGTCAGATGAAATAAAGATTATTGGAATATCACTTATAATTGGAAGTAATATAATATGCTAGAAATATTAGTTTTTTAGAAATTTGAATTATTAGAAGATAATAATTTTTTGTATAAAGATAGAATTCAAGTTTTTGGAACAGACTTTAAAAAAAAGTCTATCGAGACATTAGAATTTCCATTGGTGAAATTATTTTTTGGTAATAGTCAATTATTTATGTGTAGCTAGAGGTGGGATTATCTATACCTATATCTATATCTATCTATATTATTATAAAATAATGAATACAATGTCGTTTTATAAAAATAACCTTATAATATTAAACATAATAACTCACAATAAAAAGGACATATCTGGAATTCTAGATATTAGCCTTGTAATCCTATTAGTTTTAGGATATAATACTACATATTAGGAATCCTACATGATTACATTTAGGAATACTATTAGTATAATTAATTTCGGACATAGACATATAATACTACATATTATCATGTAAACCTAATACCTTTACGAACACATTAGGTTTCCTTTTAGTATAATTACTTTCGGGATAGATACATATTTTTAGTCATGTAATCCTATTACTTTTAGGATATACTTCTTAAAAAATTCTATCACTAATTTTTAGAAAAGGAGAGCCTATATATTATAGCACGAATACAATATTGATAGACCAAAATAGCCCTAAAATATTAAACAGAATAACTCATAGGGAAATGACATAACTGTAATAACTTATTTTTTTGGACTACAATACTGTCACGACCCGAAATTCTCACCTTCGGGACCGTGATGGCGCCTAACATTTCACTTGCTAGGCAAGCCAACGTTAGAATAATTTAAACTATTTTTAACAATCTATTTTAATTAATTAATAAAGAAACCAAACAACTGGAAAAAATTTCTAAATTAAATTGAACAATCCAAAATAATAACAATGTCTAAATATCAACCCAAAACTGGAGTCACAAGTACACGAGCTTCTAGAATAATACAAACAAGGGTGTGAATAAAAATAAAGATGTCTAAAAGAAAGCACACAACTAAAATAAAGTAGAATGGGACTTCAGAGTTGCGAACGTCGTGCAGGTATACCTCAAGTCTCCTATGATAGTTGAATCCAAGCAAATCTACAGCACGCCATTAGGACCAACTCTGGTATATGCATAAGAAGTGTAGAGTGTAGTATGAGTACAACCGATCCCATATACTCTGTAAGTGCCGAGCCTAACCTCGACAAAGTAGTGACGAGGCTAAGGCAAGTTGCTTACATTAACCTGTACATAATAATAATAGTAACATGAATAGAAGTAAGACCAGTCAATCATATCAATAATTGAAGTTATTTCAGCAGTCACAACCAATTATTTCTTTTCTCATTCTGTTGCGACATGCAACCCATTCCCCCAATATAATCCTTCAATTAAATTCTATTGCGGCGTGCAACCCGCTCCAACCATATAACTTAAAATATAATCCGTTGCGGCGTGCAACCCGATCCCCCAATATATTTATTTTTATCTCCGTTGCGGCGTGCAACCCGCTCCAATAATATAATTTAACAACTCTTGAATGTAATAAAAATACTCCAATAAATACCACATTCGATAAGAAATTATTAGGCAACAAAGCATACAATATTTATAAATTATTTAGGAAATAAGTAATGACAAGTAGCAATTAATTGTGGAAATCCGGGAGAAAATAGGCAATTTAATATCTAATATACTAAATGTCAAGTAACAATTAAGTCACATAAGTCAAATAAGCATGTAACAATTATAGCATGAATTCAAGACTTAATATTTGGCGAGGAATATGAAAGAAATAATTAATATAATAATTAAGTCATGATAAAGAAAATAATTTATGATTTCTAGATAAATATGAGAACAATCAATTTGACGACATATATGCACTCTTCACCTTGCCTATACATCGTTACACATGAAATTCACGTAAAAAATAATTCAAGGGTTCTATTCCCTCAAGTCAAGGTTAACCACGACACTTACCTTATTTTGCAATTTCAAATGATCACTCGAACACAGCTTTTCCTTTCGAATTGTTCTCCAAACCAATCAAACCTAGCAAATTATTTACCAACAATTCAATTTGAGCGTTAGAAATTATTCACAATTCGAAAGAGACATTTTCAGAAACGTCATCAAAAAATCAACGTGGGACCCACTTTTCGGAACCCGACGAAAAATCATGAAATTCGAACACCCGTTCCGATACGAGATCAACCATGTAAAAATTATTGAATTCCGACATCGGATTGCCCTTCGAATCCTAAAATTATAGTTTATGAAGTTTCTATAATTTTTCCCAAATTTCCATCTCAAAATGTTAATTGAATGATGAAAACAATGATATATTCATGTATATTAACCAAATCCAGTTAGAATCACGTACCCTCATGAATTTCTTGAAAAACCCACGAAAAATCACCACAAACCGAACTCTCTAGGTCCAAAAATAAAAAATGAGATGAAACCCTCATTTATATGGTACAAAATCTGATCCCCATTGTGCTGACCGCACATTTTTATTGCGGTCCGCACATTTCCAAGCCCCGCGGCCGCGGTCCAAATTGTGCGGCCGCACTTCAGTGTGACTGCGCTGCCAGGTTTTAGTAAACTGACCATAACTTTCTGTATGTCTAAATGATTAATGATAAACCTTTATGGAAACTAGACTCAAAGGACTAAAACTTTTATTTTTGAATCATCTCCTAATTCTTTGTAGATTAAAAGATATAAGCTTCTGAAGTCGGACCAGCGAACCTGAAAATCTCCTTTCTGCGGCCGCGAGAGAAATTCTGCGGACCGCACAATTTCAACTGCGGACAGCACAATTTCAACTGCGGACAGCACAATTTCAACTGCGGTCCGCACAATTACTACTGCCTCCGCACTTTGGGAGTTTGCGGCTGCACATCCGCACTCTAAAATGTTCACTCCGCACTTCAGCTATCCCAAAACATCATTATAGTATCGAAATGCCCAAACTCGTTCAAAACTCACTCCGAAACTCACTCAAGCCACTCGGGACCTCGTTCAAATATACCAACCAGTCCCGTAATATAACACGGACCTACTAGAGGTCTCAAATCACGTCAAACAATATCGAAATAATAATTCACACCTCGATTCAGACTTATGAGTTTCAAACTTTTCAATTTACAAAACTCTTGCCGAAACATATTAAATGAATTCGGAATGACTTCAAATTTGGCACACAAGTCATAAATGACGTACCGGAGCTATTCTAATTTTTGAAATCTCAATCCGAGTTCGATATCAATAAATTCAACTCCGCGGTCAAACTTTAGAAATCTTTAGCCTTTAGATTTCTAGTTTCCGTTAAATGGCGATAATTTGAGCTAACGACCTCCGAATTCGATTCTGGGCATACACCCATGTCTCAAATTAAGATACAGACCTATCAAAACTGTCAAAATACTGATTCGGGTCCGTTTGCTCAAAATGTTGACCGAAGTCAACTCAAATGCGTTTTAAAGCTCTATTTCACATTTTAATCAATTTTTCATATGAAAACTTTGCGAAAAATTATACGCACTGCGCATGCAGGTTGGGGAATGATGAATAGTACTATTCGAGGTGATAGAACACAGAAATAAATTTTAAATTTAAAGATGATCTATCGGGTCATCACAAATACCTTCTATGTTAGTTTTTTAATATATAAAATTTTAAAATTAATAAATTTTTATCTATTAATCTTATTAACAATATGTAGGAAGGTTTAATAAAATCAATTTCATAAAAATCCTCCGTGTTGGAAATACATTACCACTCCATAATGTCCAATACCAAGAAACAATAAAAGTAATATTAAATGGGCTGCAAAAAGCGTGTAAATTGAGAAAAAAATATCCCCATGATAATATATTTTGATCTTATATTTGAACTATTTTCCTACTCAAATAACATTTTTTATCAATTTTTCGTGTAATATTAAAAAATATACCCAATTATTAAACAACAACTAAGAAAATATTTAAGAATATAAATGTGTGAGAAAGAGAAAGAAAAATAGATGATAAGAATCAATACCACTAACGATTCTGTATATATAAAGATCTAAAAGTGGAACGTTAGATCTATCTTTTTACTCTTTGAAAATAAAATTTATGCGAGGATAAAATTATAATTAAGATTAAATATTCAAAACAAAAGATGAACTAATATTAAGAATTTGAATCAACATAAAATAAATTATTTTGTATGTTAAGACCAAATAATTAATTCTTTCAATTAATTATTTAGCTAGTGAATCCAATTCAATTATTTTTTAAACTCATCATATGAGTAATATTATTTTTTAAGTTAAATTATTTTTAGGGTACATAGATTTATTCCATAAAAAGAGCGTTAAAGATTAAAAATATTAGAACACAAAATAAAAAAGGTTAGTATAGTATAAGGAATTAAAAGGCCATACAAGTGTGTGAAGAAGCACAATCAAAACGAAATCCTATACAAGAACAAGCTTTCAAGACTATATTATAAAGAGTCGACTCTGGTAGAGCGGGATTATCCTTTGTAGATGCCTTCGATGGAATCGAAATATATTCTATGCCAATTAGTTGCAAATGTCAGATCACGAGACGTGATACTGTCAGCAATAATAACAAGTAGTGTACCAACAACGATTTTATTATGAGACCACTCACTTTAGATTTGATACACCTCTTCAAATAACTGAAATAACCATCACAAATATATCAAAGTAGAGCAATCTAAGGAAAATTAATAATATGAGATGAAGCGCTTATGGGGAAGTGTCAAACGATCGAAATAATTGCTCGGAGTTCTAGAGATAAATTGGATATCAATGAACAACTTGGTGGAAAATTAATGGTTTGGAAGGTAATTTCTGTCAAGTACTGCCAGTAGTTCCAAAATCGACGAAAGCAGAGAATGTAAAAGCTAGCTTGCCAAAATTATACTTATGGTCTCAAATGAAAAAGATTCAATTGATAAGAAATATAAAGTAAGAACAAATTCAGTATTCAGTGATTTATTGCTTCATGTCGGATATAAATATGATTTGGTTCTTCCACAACACTTGTGTATAGCCCTAATGGTAATAATAATGCATTTAATAAGAGAAATATTTCATCATTAGATTAAAATGCAATTTGTGCAAATTACATGATAGAAATTTAAAAGCAATCTTAGCTAGTAGAAATGAATATGTTGACCAACTAAATAAAAGGTTGATTGCAAAATTTTGTGGTAAAAATAAAATATTTTTTAATTTTTGACTTAGTAGAAGATGATACCAACAATTACTACCAAGAAAAATACATAAATACTTTAATACCAAATGGTCTTCTACCATACATATTTGTTGTCAAGTTTATTATTTCTTACATATGTTAGTGTCACCGTATATATAATAGACTAAGTTAAAATTGATCTTCCATTGCATACAGGTTGATTATGAAGAAAAATATGCCCATCATGCTACTGAAAAACTTATGCCAAATAGCTTATATAATAGCATACAGATGGTATATAGAAATTTTGACAATAACGTCATACATGCAAAAAATATGATACTTGTCAATTGTCACGACCCGAAATTCCCACCGTCGGGACCGTGATGGCGCCTAACATTCCACTTACTAGGCAAGCCGACGTTAGAGAATTATTAAACCAATCCTTATTCAATTCAGTAAATAACAACAAATAAGCTAAAATGAAATACAGCGAGTGCAGAATGATATAAAAACTTCATTAATTACTACCACCCGGATCTGGAGTCACAACTCACGAGCTACTATGATTTACTACAAATAGAGTCTGAAAAGGAAAAATACACTGTTTTGAAGTAAGGAAACAGTAAATGATAAAACTAGGAAGAGACTCCAGGGTCTGCGGACGCCAACAGATCTACCTTGGGTCTCCTGACAGCAAATCCAAGCTGCTAAGCCTCACCATCAGCTAGGGATGGTACCAAAATCTGCACAAAAAAGTGCAGAGTGCAGTATCAGTACAACCGACCCCATGTACTGGTAAGTGTCGAGCCTAACCTCGACAAAGTAGTGATGAGGCTATGACAAGATACCTACATAACAAACTTGTGCAATTTAACAGTATATGTACCAATAACAGCTAAACATGTACTATTGGGAGGGAAAACATGCTGAGGGGAATACGAAATAGAGAACTACAGCAAAATAGTATCTTGAACAACCAATATACTATGAATCAATAAGAATAAGTAAACACAGTAAAGGAAAAATGCACGGCATCACCCTTCGTGCTTTTACTCTCAACCTCACCATAAAATCAATAGAAACGACACGACATCACCCTTCGTGCATTAACTCTCATAATATGGCACGTCATCACCCTTCGTGCATTAATACTCACAATATGGTACGCCATCACCCTTCGTGCATTAACACTCACAATATGGCACAACATCACCTTTCATGTATTAACACTCACAATATGGCACGGCATCACCCTTCGTGCATTAATACTCACAAATAACAACAGGGAGATATAATAACAAGTACAAGCTTTACTTCAATATTTGGTTCCACAATATCAACCTCAACTTCGGAATCAATACTCAATTATCACAAAGCCCATAAATATGATAAGAACAATTAATTTAATAAGTAACTAGTCTAAGCATGGATAACAAGATCAAAGTAAGCAATAAACTACAAGGAATAAGTCTCACCCGCATGCTATAAATCGACAACAACGCATAAGTACTCGTCACCTCACATATACATTGTACCCAACATCTAAACATGTAGCAGATAGGCAAACAAATCCTAATCCCTCGAGTCAAGGTTAACCACGACACTTACCTCGCTCCAAAGGTTCACTCAAAGCTCAATCACAACTTTGCCTTTCAAACGAGCCTCCGAACTAATAGAATCTAGCAAATTACCAACCAAACGATTCAAATTAAGCCTTAGGAACTACCCACGATTGCAAATGATTCAATTTAGGTAATTATTGAAAAAGTCAACAAAAGTCAACTCCCGGGCCTGCTTGGTCCAATCCTGAAGTTCGGACCAAAACTCGATTATTCATTCACCCCCGACCCCGGTTATGTAATTTGTTTCGGAATCCGACCTCAATTTGAGGTCTAAATCCCCAATTTACCAAATCCCTAATTTCTACCCAAAATCCCCCAATTCCACCATGAAAACTCTAGATTTTAGGTTGAAAACTTGTGAAATGTAGTCAAATATTGAAAGGAAATAGGTTAGAATCATTTACCAACAATTTGGGGAAGAAAGAGTCTTGGAAAAATCGCCTCTAAGGTTTTAGGTTTTGAAATTTTGAAGAATGAACCAAAAATCCCGTCTAAGTCATATTTTGTTCAGCTACAGATGTCGCATTTGCGACCTGGGCTTCGCAAATGCGAGAAATCCATTGCATTTGCGAAGACTCCCACACCTCTGCAATCATCGCATTTGCGGTGAAAAGTTCTCAAATGCGAACACTGACTTGACCGCAAATGCGACCAAATGATCGCAAATGCGAAGAATCTCCCTCCCCAGCTCCCATCGCAAATGCGGACACTGGCCTTCCGCAAATGCGACCCCATGATCGCAAATCCGAACCTAGGCTGACCCAGGCACACTTCGCAAATGCGAAGAAATGGCTCACAAATGCGAGCCTGACAGAAGATGGACATTTTCACAATTGCGAACTCTGATCTCGCAAATGCGAGATCATAGGCTAGTCCCCAGAAATTGCAGATACCAGCAAATGTTCTAAGTCCAATTCACTCCGCAACCTATCTGAAACTCACCCGAGCCCTCGGGGCTTTAAACAAACTATGCACACAAGTCTAAAAACATCGTACGAACTTGCTCGCGCGATCAAATCGCCAAAATAACACCTAGAACTATGAATTGAACACCAAATCAAATGAAATTTTCAAGAAAACTTTGAAACTTATATTTTCACAACCGGACGTCCGAATCACGTCAAACCAAGCTCACCAAATTTTATAGACAAGTCATAAATATGGTATTGGACCTATACCGGGTTTCAGAACCAAAATACGGACCCGATATCCAAAAAGTGAACTATGGGTCAAACATTTCAAATTCATTAAGCCTTTAGCTTTCAAATTTCAACAAAGTCTGATATCTCGGACTAGGGACTTCCGAATTCGATTCCAGGCTTACGCCCAAGTCCCAAATCATGATACGGACCCACCGGGACCATCAAAATACGAATCTAGGTCCGTTTATTAAAAATGTTGACCGAAGTTAACTCAAATGAAGTTTTTAAGCAAACAATTTTATTTTTCTCAATTTTTAACATAAAAGCTTTCCAGGAAGACGCTTGAACTGCACACGCAAATCGAGAAGGGTAAAAATGAGATTTATAAGGCTTCAAAGCGCAGCATCAAGTTCTAAAATATAAGATGACCTATCGGGTCATCACATTCTCCACCTCTAAAACAACCGTTCGTCCTCGAACAGACATAGATAAGTACTTGGGCTGGTGAAAAGGTGGGGATATCTACTCCGCATGTCTGACTCGGACTCCCAAGTAGCTGCCTCAACGGACTGACCTCTCCACTGCACTCGAACTGAAGGATAACTCTTCGACTTCAACTGACAATCCTGCCGGGCTAGAATAGCCACCGGCTCCTCCTCGTAAGTCAATTTTTTGTCCAACTGGACATAGCTGAAATCTAACATGTGGGATGGATCGCCGTGATACTTTCGGAGCATGGACACATGGAACACTGTATGAACTGCTGATAGGCCCGGTGGCAATGCAAGACTGTAAGCCACCTCTCCCACTCTCTCAAGAATCTCGAAAGGTCTGATATACCAAGGGCTCAACTTGCCCTTCTTCCCGAACCTCATCACACCCTTCATGGGTGATACCTGTAGCAACACTCTCTCTCCGACCATGAATGAAACATCACAAACTCTACGGTCGGCATAACTCTTCTGCCTGGACTGTGCTGTGCGAAGTCAATCCTGAATAATCTTGACCTTATCCAAGGTATCCTGTACCAAATTTGTACCCAACAACCGAGCCTCCCCCGGCTCGAACCATCCAACCGGCGATCGATACCGTCTACCATATAATGCCTCATAGGGAGCCATCTAGATGCTCGACTGGTAGCTGTTGTTGTAGACAAACTCTGCAAGGGTCAAGAACTGATCCCACGATCCTCCGAAGTCTATAACACATGCACGGAGCATATCCTCCAAGATCTGAATAGTGCGCTCGAACTGTCCGTCCGTCTGAGAATGAAATGCTGTGCTCAACTCAACCCACGTCCCCAACTAATGCTATACTGCTCTCCAAAAGTGTGAGATGAACTGTGTACCTCGATCAGAAATGATAAACATGGGCACAACGTGAAGACGGACAATCTCGCGGATGTAAATCTCTACCAACCGCTCCAAAGAATAGGTAACTGTCACCGGAATGAAATGAGCTGACTTAGTCAGCATGTCCACAATGACCCAAACTGCATCGAACTTCCTTTGAGTCCGTGGGAGTCCAACAATGAAATTCATAGTGATACGCTCCCATTCCACTCAGGAATCTCTATCTTCTGAAGCAAACCACCATGCCTCTGATGCTCATACTTTACTTGTTGACAATTTAGACACCGAGCTACATATGCAACTATGTCTTTCTTTATCCTCCTCCACCAATAATGCTGCCGCAAGTCCTGATACATCTTGGTGGCACCCGGATGAATAGAATACCGAGAACTGTGGGCCTCCTCAAGAATCAACTCACCAAGTCCATCCACATTAGGCACACAAACATGACCCTGCATCCTCAAAACTCCGTCATCTCCAACAGTAACCTGCTTGGCACCACCGTGCCGCACTGTGTCCCTAAGGACCAACAAATGAGGGTCGTCATACTGTCGATCTCTGATGCTCTCAAACAAAGAAGACCGAGCATCTGTACAAGCTAGAACACAGCTGGGCTTTGAAATATCCAACCTCACAAACTGGTTGGCGAAAGTCTGAACATCTGATACAAGCGGCCTCTCACCGACTGGAATGAATGCAAGGCTGCCCATACTCGCTGCCTTTCTATTCAGGGCGTCGGCCACCACATTGGCCTTCCCGGGATGATACAAGATGGTTATATCATAGTCTTTCAATAGCTCCAACCACCTCCTCTGCCTCAAATTGAAATCCTTTTGTTTGAACAAATACTGAAGGCTCCGATGATCTGTGAAGACCTCACATGACACGCCGTAAAGTTAGTGCCTCCAAATCTTCAGCGCATGAACAATGGCTGCTAGCTCTAAGTCATGGACATGGTAATTCTTCTCATGAACCTTCAACTGCCGTGATGCATATGCAATCACCCTACCCTCCAGCATCAATACCGCACTGAGCCCAATACGGGACGCATCACAATATACCGTATAAGATCCTGAACCTGTGGGCAACACCAACACCAACGCTGTAGTCAAAGTAGTCTTGAGCTTCTGAAAGCTCGCCTCACACTCGTCTGACCATCTAAACGGGGTACCCTTCTGGGTCAACCTGGTCAATGGGGCTGCTATAGATGAAAAATCCTCTACAAACCGACGGTAATAACCCCGCCAATCCCAAGAAACTTCGGATCTCCGTGGCTGAAGTGGGCCTAGGCCAATTTTGAACTGCCTCAATCTTCTTAGGATCCACCTGAATGCCCTATGCTGATACAATGTGCCCCAAGAAGGCGACCGAGTCTAACCAAAACTCGCATTTCAAAAATTTAGCATATAACTGGTTGTGTCTCAGAGTCTGAAGTACAATCCGAAGATGCTGCTCATGCTCCTCTCGACTGCGGGAGTAGATCAAGATATCATCAATAAACACAATCACAAAGGAATCCAGATAGGACTTGAACACCCGGTTCATTAAATCCATAAATGCTGCTGAGGCATTTGTCAGCCCAAATGACATCACTAGAAACTCATAATGCCCGTATTGAGTCCGAAAAGCTATCTTAGGGACATCAGACGCCCTAATCCTCAACTGATGGTAGCCAGACCTCAAATCGATCTTCGAAAACACCTTGGCACCCTGTAGCTGATCAAATAAGTCATCAATCCTCGACAATGGATACTTGTTCTTGAAGGTGACCTTGTTCAACTGCATGTAATCTATGCACATCCTCATCGATCCATGCTTCTTCTTCACGAACAACACAAGCGCACCCCGGGGTGAGACACTAGGTCTAATGAAGCCCTTATCAAGCAGATCCTGCAACTTCTTCTTCAATTCTTTCAACTCTGGCGGAGCCATACGATATGGCAGAATGGAAATGGGCTGGGTGCCTGGAGCCAAGTCAATACAGAAATCAATATCCCTGTCGAGTGGCATCCCCAGCAGGTCTGCAGGAAAAACCTCTGGAAACTCACAAACAACTGGCACTGAATCCATGGGAGGAACCTCCGCACTGGAATCGCGGACATAAGCTAAATATGCTAGACACCCCTTCTCGACCATACGCCGAGCCTTCACATAAGACATAACCCTCCTGGTAGAATGGCCAGGAGTCCATCTCCACTCCAATCAAGGCAAGCACGGCAAGGCTAAGGTCACCGTCTTGGTGTGACAATCCAATATAGCATGATAAGGTGACAGCCAATCCATACCCAAGATAACATCAAAATCAAACATATCGAGAAGTAGAAGATCTACACTAGTCTCAAGACTCCTAATAGTGACCACACACGAACGATAAACATGATCTACAATAATAGTATCCCTACAGGTGTTGACACATACATATGAGCACTCAAAGAATCACGAGGCACAACTAAATATGAAGCAAAATAGGATGACACATAGGAGTAAGTAGAACCTGGATCAAATAGAACTAAAGCATCTCTACTACAAACTGAAACAGTACCTGTGATAACGGCGTCAGATGACTCAGCCTCAGGCCTGGCTTGAAAAGTATAGCATCGGGGCTGGGCCTCACCACTCTGAACTACATCTCTATGATGACCCCTGGATGGCTGGCCTCCACCTCTAGTGGCCTGACCTCCACCTCTAATGGCCGGACCACCACCTCTGACTACCTGACCCCTACCTCTAGCTGGCTGAGCGAGCGGTGTAGCACCCGATGCCGGGACAATGGCATGAGAACCCCGATGCTATGAACTGCTCGACGCACGAGGGAAAAATCTAGCAATGTGCCTCGGATCACCACAAGTAAAATAAGACCTCGGCTGCTGTGACTGCTGGCCGTGAAACTGACCCTGCCTATCGGAGTAACCACCCTGAAAACTCTAAAGCGGAGGTACACTAATAGGAGCTGGTGGTGCACTGTAGGCTAGCTGATCAGAATAAGGCATATAAGGACCACGACTTCCTGAAGCACTATGGGATGCCTGGAGCACTAAATGAAGTGGCCTGGGAGGATGGCCTCTACCAAAAGTACCCCTGCCTCCAGATGATGCACTGTTGAACCAACCAGAATGACGAGGCCAGTTGTCAGACCCCTGACCTCCCTGTGCAAGAACCATCTCAACTCGCCTGGCGACATTAGCAGTCGCCTGAAAAGAAATCTCACTCCCAGTCTCCTTAGCCATATGCAATCTGATAGGTTGAGCAAGTCCGTCAATAAACCTCCTCACCCTCTCTCTCTCTCTCGGTAGGAAGCAGAAGAAGAGCATGACGGGCCAAATCCACAAAATGGGTCTCATACTGGGTAACAGTCATACTACCCTGCTAGAGACACTCGAACTGACAACGATGTTCCTCTCTCAATGTGATAGGGAGAAACTTCTCTAGAAAGAGCTGAGAGAGCTGGTTCCAAGTAAGAGCAGGCGATCTAGCTTGTCTGGTCAACAAATAATCTCTCCACCATTTCTTGGCGGAACTAGTCATCTGAAATACAGCAAAATTGACCCCATTGATCTCCATTATGCCCATGTTCCGTAACACCTCATGACAACTATCAAGATAATCTTGTGGGTCCTCAGAAGGTGCACCACTGAAGTGAACGGGAAAGAGCTTGGTAAACCTGTCCAATCTCTATAAAGCCTCAGAAGAGATAGCCGACCCATCACCAGCCTGTGCCGCAACAACCGGCTGAACTACTCCGACTGGATGAGCTACTGGGGTCTGATACTAGGGAGCCATCTGCTCCGGAGTGTGAGTAGTAGGAGTCTGTGCTCCTCCTCCAGCATGAGAGACGGCTGGTGCCATGGGGAATGCGCCAGTCTGGGCCATACTCTCCATAAGGCCCACCAAACGGACCAAAGCATCCTGAAGCACTGGGGTGGCAATGAACCCCTCTGGAACCTGAGCTGGCCCGACCGGAATAGTCTGGGCTGGAACCTCCTCGTCAAACTCTACCTGAGGCTCCACTGCTGGCGCTGCTGCTCGAGCTCTAGGCTAAGCCCTGCCCCTTCCTCGGCCTCTGGCATGGCCTCGGCCTCGACCTCTGCCCCTCGTAGGAGCTGCCACTGGAGGCTCTGGCTGCTGCTCAGCTGAAGATGCGGTACGTGTTCTCGCCATCTATGAGAGAATACGAGTAGAAGAGTTCAATTAGAAATAAGAGAACAAAATCGCATGACAGAGAAGAATATAAGTGAAAGTTGTTCCTAAACATCATAGCCTCTGGAAGATAAGTACAGATGTCTCCGTACCGATCCTCCAGACTCTACTAAGCCTGCTCGTGAATTGTAAGACCTAGGCAACCTAGTACTCTGATAACAACTTGTCACGACCCGGAATTCCCACTGTCGGGACCGTGATGGAGCCTAACATTCCACTTGCTAGGCAAGCCGACGTTAGAGAATTATTAAGCTAATCCTTATTCAATTCAGTAAATAACAGCAAATAAGCTAAAATGAAATACAACGAGTGCGAAATGATATAAGAACTTCATTAATTACTACCACCCGTATCTGGAGTCACAACTCACGAGCTACTATGATTTACTACAAACAGAGTTTAAAAAAGGAAAATACACTGTTTTGAAGTAAGGAAACAGTAAATGATAAAACTAGGAAGAGACTCCAGGGTCTGCGGATGCCAACAGTTCTACCTTTGGTCTCATGACAGCAAATCCAAGCTGCTAAGCCTCACGATCAGCTTGGGCCGGTACCAAAATCTGCACAAAAAGTGCAGAGTGCAATATCAGTACAACTGACCCCATGTACTAGTAAATGTCGAGCCTAACCTCGATGAAGTAGTAACGAGGCTATGACAAGACACCTACATAACAAACCTGTACAATTTAATAGTATATGTACCAATAACAGCTAAACATGTACTATTGGGAGGGGAAACATGCTGAGGAGAATACGAGATAGAGAACTATAGCAGAACGGTAACTTGAATAACCAATATACTATGAATCAATAAGAACAAGTAAACACAGTAAAGGAAAAATGCACAGCATCACCCTTCGTGCTTTTACTTTCAACCTCACCATAAAATTAATAGAAACGACACGACGTCACCCTTCGTGCATTAACTCTCATAACATGGCACGACATCACCCTTTGTGCATTAACACTCACAATATGGCACGACATCACCCTTCATGCATTAACACTCACAATATAGCACGACATTATCCTTCATGCATTAACACTCACAATATGGCACGACATCACCCTTCGTGCATTAATACTCTCCCTTACCATAATGCAATGAAATAATAACAACAGGGAGATAGAATAACAAGTACAAGTCTTACTTCAATATTTGTTTCCACAATATCAACCTCAACTTCAGAATCAATACTCAATTATCACAAAGCCCGTAAACACGATAAGAACAATCAATTTAATAAGTAACTAGTCTAAACATGGATAACAAGATCAAATCAAGCAATAAACTACAAGGAACAAGTCCCACCCGCATGCTTTAACCCGACAACAACGCATAAGTACTCGTCACCTCACATATACGTTGTACCCAACATCTAAACATGTAGCAAATAGGCAAACAAGTCCTAATCCCTCGAGTCAAGGTTAACCACGACACTTACCTCGCTCCAAAGGTCCACTCAAAGCTCAATCACAACTTTGCCTTTCAAATGAGCCTCTGAACCAATAGAATCTAGCAAATTACCAACCAAACGATTCAAATTAAGCCTTAGGAACTATCCACGATTGCAAAGGATTCAATTTAGATCATTATTGAAAAAGTCAACAAAAGTCAACTCCTAGGCCCGCTTGGTCCAATCCCGAAGTTCGGACCAAAACCCGATTACCCATTCACCTCCAAGCCCGATTATGTAATTTGTTTTGGTATCCGAGCTCAATTTGAGGTCTAAATCCCCAATTTACCAAATCCCTAATTTCTACCCAAAATCCCCCAATTCCACCATGAAAACTCTTGATTTTAGGTTGAAAACTTGTGAAATATAGTGAAAGATTGACTGGAAATAGGTTAGAATCACTTATAAACGATTTGGGGAAGAAAGAGTCTAGGAAAAATTGCCTCTAAGGTTTTAGGTTTTGAAATTTTGAAGAATGAACCAAAAATTCCGTCTAAGTCATATTTTGTTCAGCTGCAGATGTCGCATTTGCGACCTGGGATTCGCAAATGCGAGAAATCCATCACATTTGCGAAGACTCCCATACCTCTGCAATCATCGCATTTGCAATGAAAAGTTCACAAATGCGAATACTGACTTGACCGCAAATGCGACCAAATGATCACAAATGCGAAGAATCTCCCTCCCCAGCTCCCATCGCAAATGCGGACACTGGCCTTCCGCAAATGCGACCCCATGATCGCAAATGCGAACCTAGGATGACCCAGGCACACTTTGCTAATGCAAAGAAATGGCTCGCAAATGCGAGCCTGACAGAAGATGGACATTTTTGCAATTGCAAACTCTGATCTCGCAAATGCGAGATCAGAGGCTAGTCCCCAGAAATTGCAGATACCAGCAAATGTTTAAGTCTAATTTACTCCGTAGCCCATCCGAAACTCACCCGAGCCCTCGGGGCTCTAAACCAACTATGCACATAAGTCTAAAAACATCATACAAACTTGCTCGCGCGATCAAATCGCCAAAATAACACCTAGAACTACGAATTGAACACCAAATCAAATAAAATTTTCAAGAAAACTTTGGAACTTCTATTTTCACAACCGGACGTTCGAATCACGTCAAACCAACTCCGTTTCTCACCAAATTTCATAGACAAGTCATAAATATGGTATTGGACCTATATCGGGTTTCGGAACCAAAATACGGTCCCGATATCCAAAAAGTAAACTATGGGTCAAACATTTCAAATTCATTAAGCCTTATCTTTCAAATTTCAACAAAGTCTGATATCTCGGGTTAGGGACTTCCGAATTCGATTCCGGGCATACGCCTAAGTCCCAAATCACGATACGGACCCACAGGGACCGTCAAATCACGAATCTGGGTCTGTTTGCTAAAAATATTATCCGAAGTAAGCTCAAATGAAGTTTTTAGGCAAAAATTCTTATTTTTCTCAGTTTTTAACATAAAAGCTTTTCGGGAAGAAGCCCGGATTGCGCACACAAATCGAGGAGGGTAAAAATGAGATTTTTAAGGCTTCAAAGCGCAGAATCAGATTCTAAAACATAAGATGACCTATCGGGTCATCACATCAATACTTCTAAGTATATTTTTATCCTTGAGTTCAACTTTCATCTTCCGAAACTAAAGAATAACCTTTTAAATTTGTGTGACAATAATTTTCAGTATGTTTATGTTTTGCAATTTAATAATAAATAAAGCACAAGGACAAACATCCTAAATATTGGACTATATTTACCGCAATATGTTTTCTTGTACGAACAACTATATGTTGCACTTTCAAGAGGGATATCAATATCGACTACAAGAGTTCTGGTTATGGCAGAGCGGCCAAAACATTAGAAGGAAACATACACAAAAAAACATCGTCTACAAAGAAGTATTCGGTAAGATACCACCACATTAAATACTTTTAAACTATGATACATAATTATCTAACTAATATGAGTAAATTGATCATTTGTGTAAGTTTTGATAATGTCATTTCAATTTGAATTCACGTATTATGCTAATGTAATAATATTTTTCGGTATTTAGATGATTGTTGTATTATTATACATAAAATTTCTCTCATTAATTAAATTTTATTGTTCCTTAATATAAATAAATATTTAAACCATCACGTGTCATTATTAACGTGCTAACTGTCATGGGCGGCTTTCCAGCCATGCCCCATGATCCCTTGGACGCGCCCCGTGGCGTCCTGGCCAGCCTCCCAACGCCCGTCACCACGGTCGGCCCCGTGGTCTCGGCAACTCCAAGTGACAAGCGCGCATGTGCCTCTGTCGCCCCACCGATAACCATCGCCAGCGCCCAGCCACAGGCAAAAGCCAACAGCGCCGCGCGCGCAGACAATGCCGCGCGCGCAGACCCTGATGCTAAAGACAAAGTTGCTGCCAACGGACTTGCTGCTGCTTTGTAGAAGACTAAGTCCTTTTCATTGTAAATATAGAGTAGTTTTGCTGCATTTTCTTTAAGTGTGATTTTTCAGCTTTCATAGGTCTAGTCATGTAACTTTGGTTTATTTTTTTAAGCATTATTAAGGGGGACCAAGCAATCAAAACTTTCAAGCAAGCAAACAATTCTCTGTACTGGTGTCTCTCCCCCCGATACCGTCTTGTTTTTCTGTAATAGCTTTCATTCAATGCAATCAAGCTTTCTTTCATTCTCAATTCTCTTTTCTGCTCTCTTTCAATTGCTCATGACATTGGTTTTCCCGTACGGCACTGACAATCTAGTCTAGCGTACGGAGGGGACCTCAGTTGGCGGACAGCAACCGTACTGACATCGGTTGCCTAGCCTTACGTCGCTCTTCCAAGGAACTTCAGGAAGGCGCCGCGTAATAGTTGGTATCAGAGCCTAGGCTCGACATCGGACGAGGGATCACATTGCAATTACCACCATTTCTGACCATGGTGAATTATTGGGATCGCATCGCGACCCTTGAGGGAACGGTTGACGCATTACGGCCCATCGTGGAAATGGTGCCCGATCTAAAGACCAGCCTAGTGCAAAGGTTGGACGACCTGGACCGCAGACTTATCCAGGCCGAAGTTGACATAGAAAACATCAGCCGCGACTCTGAAGGAGACCAGCAAACAGCAGCCACAGAGGCAGCTGAAATTTTTGGTAAATTTGAGGTCCTCCAGCAGGAGCGTGCCGAGGATTTAGCCAACAGGGAACAAGAGGCAGACAGGGTGACTGCCATGCAACAAACCATAGACAACTTGACAGGCCAGCTCAATGTTGTCAATGCTGCTTTACAAGGCCTACTTCGAGGAGGCGGAAACCAATTTGGGGGTGGTGTGAACCTCGCCCCCATGGCACAAAAGCTGAAAATTCCTGAGCCAAAGCCATACAGTGGAGCTCGGAATGCCAAAGAAGTGGAAAATTTCATTTTCGACATCGAGCAATACTTCGATGCCGTGGGAAGCCTGGAAGAAGCTAAGAAGGTAGCAACTGCTGCCATGTATCTTCAGGGTGATGCCAAACTCTGGTGGCGGGTGAAGTACAAAGCCATCAAGGCAGGTGAAGATGCCCTCGACACATGGGCGGAACTGAAGGCAGCCATACGCCTACAGTTCTTCCCCGAAAATGTTGAGTACAATGCCAGGAGAAAGTTGCGGGAGCTCTGCCAGACCAAATCAGTGCGAGATTACGTGCGGGAATTCTCCGCGCTCATGCTGAACATCCGTGACATGGGGGACAAAGACAAACTCTTCACCTTCCTGGAAGGGTTGAAACCTTATGCCCGGATGGAGTTGCAGAGACAAAGGGTAGACACGTTGCCTAAGGCAATCCAAGCAGCAGAGTGCCTTGGGGATTACCAAGTGGAAGCCCGGAAGGATAGGCCTCAACAGCCTGTCCGAGGAGGATACAAAGGGGGCCAACCAAACACTAGTGGCCCTAGCAGAAGTGGAGGAGACCGGAGTGCACCCAATTCCAAGACTCCATCTTCCGGCAGTACTAGTGCTGCATCTAACAACAATGATCGGGGGAGGAAGCCCCCCTCAGGATGTCGCCATTGCGGCGGACCACATTGGAATAATGAATGTCCACATGCACAGATGAATGCCCATCAAGCTTTTGAGGATGGGACGGATGACGACGCCGATGATGTGGACCAGACCGAGCCAGTAGGTGCATTCAATGCAATTGTTGGCTCCATTTCTGAGCCCTTAGCGGGAACCAGTGCCGGTATCCGCAAGAAGAAGGACCCCTGTCCAATTGCCAGGAAAGGAAATAAGAAGGCGAATTTGAGGACTCCTCCTCATCAAGAGAGAACCCTAATGTTCGTTGACATGAAGGTAAATGGCAAGCCCATTCGGGCAATGATAGACACGGGTGCCACCCACAACTACTTAGCCTCGACTCAGGTGGAGCGTCTTGGACTAGTTGTAGGAAAGGGCAAAGGTCGTGTGAAGGCTATCAACTCACCACCTCAACCAGTGGGTGGAATAGCCAAAGAAGTACCAGTGAAGCTTGGCCCTTATGAAGGAAAGTTCAACCTGCGCGTAGTGATCATAGATGACTTTGAGTTAATCGTGGGGTTGGAATTCCTGAGACAGACCAATACCATGCCCGCACCGTATGCAGACATGCTACTGATGATGGGGGCAAATGGGGCCAAGCCCTGCATTATTCCGTGCATTCCCATGAAGATGGCAGCCGAGAACATCTCGGCCTTGCAGTTGAAGAAGGGGGTAAAAAGACATGAACCCACGTTCCTGGCTACCCTCTGCATGGAAGATATAGAACGCTCCTCGGGTCCCATTCCTGCACCCGTGAAGGAGTTACTTCTGGAATTTGAAGACATCATGCCACAAGACATGCCAAAGCGTCTTCCGCCTAGGCGAACTGTGGACCATGAGATTGAGTTGGTGCCGGGTGCGAAGCCACCTGCCCGGGCGCCAAACAGAATGTCACAACCCAAACTCGCCGAGCTTCAGAGACAATTGACGGAAATGCTAGACACAGGGATCATTGTGCCCTCTAAGTCCCCATACGGGTCCCCTGTGCTATTCCAAAAGAAACATGATGGTAGTTTGCGACTCTGCGTGGATTACCGGGCTCTAAACAAAATCACCGTGAAAAACAAGTACCCTATTCCGCTAATGGCAGACTTGTTTGATAGACTGGGTGGTGCGACGGTATTCACCAAAATAGACCTGAGGACAGGTTATTGGCAAGTTCGGATTGCCGATGGTGATGAGCACAAGACGACCTGTGTGACAAGATATGGGTCGTACGACTTCCTGGTTATGCCCTTTGGCTTGACTAATGCGCCAGCCACATTTTGCACCTTGATAAACCAAGTCTTCCGAGAATACATTGATGAATTCGTCGTGGTTTATTTGGATGACATTGTGGTATATAGCCAGACACTAGAAGAACACCTGGAGCATTTGCGGAAGGTCCTAGCCCGATTGCGGGAGCACGAATTATATGCGAAGCTATCTAAGTGCTCCTTTGCTCAGAAACAAATTGACTTCCTCGGACATGTCATCGAGGAAGGGAGGATCAAGATGGACCAGCAGAAGATTCAGGCCATTACAGAATGGCCGCCTCCTAAGGATATACATGCCTTGAGGTCGTTCCTTGGCCTATGCAACTTCTATCGGCGGTTTGTGAAAAGTTACTCCCTCATTGCAGTGCCGCTGACAGAACTTCTCAAGAAGGCCACCCCGTGGGATTGGGGCCCCAAGCGGGCAAAGGCCTTCGACGCATTGAAGATGGCTATGTCCAGTAGCCCAGTCTTGGCCCTCCCTGACTTGGCCAAGCCATTCGAAGTGCAAACGGATGCCTCCGACTATGCACTTGGTGGAGTATTGCTACAAGAAGGGCATCCCGTAGCGTACGAGAGCAGGAAACTGAAGGATGCAGAGCGACGCTATGCCGCCCATGAGAAAGAATTATTGGCTGTCGTTCATTGCTTACGCCTTTGGAGGCATTATCTACTGGGAGCCCCATTCGTGGTCAAGACAGACAACACAGCCGTTAGCCATTTCATGACCCAGCCAAAGCTGAATGGACGACAGGCTAGGTGGCAGGAACTCCTAGCGGAATTTCACTCCAACCTGGAGTACCGAAGTGGAAAGACCAATCATGTTGCTGATGCACTCAGTCGGAGAGCTGATCTAGCATCGATGTGTGTACTCGCCGCCCTAAAGGGAAGCGAAGTAACCACCACCATAAAAGACCAGATACAGGATCTACTCATCAAGGATCCTGCTGCACAGTATTTGGTTGATTTGGTAGGACAGGGCAAGACTCGCCAGTTCTACACCGAAGATGGGTTCCTGAAGGTGAAAGGGAACCGACTTTATGTTCCTAAAGGAGGAGATCTGCGACGGACTCTTCTTGCAGAATGCCACGATACTTTGTGGGCCGGTCATCCCGGCGAGGAACGCACCATGGCATTGCTTCACCGTGCATATTATTGGCCTCAAATGGTCGATGACGTCGCTCAGTATGTGAAGACTTGTCTAGTATGCCAGAAAGATAAGTCAGACCGCTTGACGCAGGCAGGGCTCTTGGAACCACTAGCTGTACCAAAAAGACCTTGGGAAAGCGTTTCCCTGGACTTCATCACCGGATTGCCCAAGGTCGGAGATCTCACAACTATCTTGGTTGTGGTGGATCGGTTTTCCAAGTATGCTACCTTTATAGCAGCCCCACAATATATATCAGCAGAAGATACAGCTCGACTATTCTTCTCTCATGTCGTCAAGTATTGGGACTTACCTAAAGACATTGTTAGTGATCGCGACTCACGCTTCACTAGCAATTTTTGGACCCAACTCTTTAAGTGCCTCGGGTCAAAATTGAGTCATAGCTCAAGTTTTCATCCGCAATCTGATGGCCAGGCGGAGCGATTCAATGGCATGCTAGAGGAATATCTCCGGCACTTTGTGACCGGATCGCAGAAGAATTGGGTGAAGCTTCTGGATGCTGCTAAACTGTATTTCAATTCACAAAAGAGCTCAAGTACCAACAAAAGCGCTTTTGAAATTGTTACCGGACAGCAACCGCTACTCCCACACACAGTGAACGCACCAAACATGTCAAAATCTCCTCGGGCTGCTAGCTTCTCAAAAGAATGGAAGCAAAATTTGGAGATAGTGCGGAGCTATCTTGTCAAAGCCCAAAAGCGGATGAAGAGGCATGCTGATCAGAATCGCCGCTTTGTGGAATACCAGGTGGGAGACAAAGTGATGGTCAAAATTCCAAAGCGGTACTTGTTTGCAGGGGTCCATGACCCTCGCCTATTGTAAAAATATATTGGACCCTTGTCCATTGAAAGGCGCATTGGGAAAGTTGCATACCGGGTGGATACCCCAGCTTGGTGGAAAATCCATCCTGTTTTCCATGTCAGTCTCCTGAAACCTTTTCGGGAAGATATGGAGGACCCTTCACCAAGCCAACTCACAATACCAAGTATTCGAGGCCCCAATTCAACCGGGAAAAGGCGTGCTGAAGCTATTCTTGATGATCGAGTGATTCACGCCTCAAGAAAAGATCACCAGGAGTTCTTGGTGAAATGGCAGGGATGTGATGCAGAGGAGAATACTTGGAAGAGGGGAATAAACCTCAAAGCCTACAAGAGCCTGATTGATGATTACCTTGCAAGGAAGGCGCCGAGGACGTCGCCAACTCAGTTGGGGGAGAATGTCATGGGCGGCTTTCCAGCCATGCCCCATGATCCCTTGGACGCGCCCCGTGGCGTCCTGGCCAGCCTCCCAACGCCCGTCGCCACGGTCGGCCCCGTGGTCTCGGCAGCTCCAAGTGACAAGCGCGCATGTGCCTCTGTCGCCCCACCGATAACCATCGCCAGCGCCCAGCCACAGGCAAAAGCCAACAGCGCCGCGCGCGCAGACAATGCCGCGCGCGCAGACCCTGATGCTAAAGACAAAGTTGCTGCCAACGGACTTGCTGCTGCTTTGTAGAAGACTAAGTCCTTTTCATTGTAAATATAGAGTAGTTTTGCTGCATTTTCTTTAAGTGTGATTTTTCAGCTTTCATAGGTCTAGTCATGTAACTTTGGTTTATTTTTTTTAAGCATTATTAAGGGGGACCAAGCAATCAAAACTTTCAAGCAAGCAAACAATTCTCTGTACTGGTGTCTCTCCCCCCGACACCGTCTTGTTTTCTGTAATAGCTTTCATTCAATGCAATCAAGCTTTCTTTCATTCTCAATTCTCTTTTCTGCTCTCTTTCAATTGCTCATGACATTGGTTTTCCCGTACGGCACTGACAATCTAGTCTAGCGTACGGAGGGGACCTCAGTTGGCGGACAGCAACCGTACTGACATCGGTTGCCTAGCCTTACATCGCCCTTCCAAGGAAATTCAGAAAGGCGCCGCGTAACATAACGCACGTTCATAAATACTAGATATGAAAGAAAAGGAGATATAAAGAATGCTCGTGTTCATGGTAGAGCATAGTATATTATTTATTAATGCTCGTGTTGATGATCTAAACAATCATGAAAACAATATATTCACATTCTATATTTGCACAATTTATTGAATACATAATATTTATCTTCTGAACACTATTATCAAAAAATTATAATAAAATAATACTAAATAATATCATCTTAATTTTGTATATATCCACGTTAAATTAAATATGATTTGTAAAAGTACCTGATCATTTTAACATAAACCCTGAACTAATGGCAAACACCAGCAATTGAGTTACTATGATTATATTTTAATTTGCAAAGAATAAATTGTTTAGTTTCATTACCATGCACTATGATCTATTGTTTGTGTCGTACCACTCTTTTAATGGAAATCTGTATCGTTGTATTTAATAATATTCATTCTTTATAAAATTTCTCAAGAAATTCATACATAAAAATTGATTCTAATTATTCAACAACGCATGGCTCACGAGTCACGAGTGTCTAAAATAAATAAGAATGGTAAGAAGTTTGAATTCACATTTCACATGATATATGCACGTATTTTTTTTTAAATTTTGAGACAGATAGAATGAATAAAATAGTACGACATGTATTATTGGTTATGTTTAATTTTTGTAATTTTGAGAAAATATCGTGCAATATACTAATTAAAATAAATGTCTTATGCTCTCTATTCTTCTAGAAAGAAAAAAAATCGTAACAAACTATTTTCATTTAATTATTTGGTAAGTGAAAAAGAACAAGCTCATATGCACTTTATCCCCTTCTCAATCGTAATACATTAACTTTGTCATAGTTTTTGTTTCTTAATATTTTAACATCAGGTTTGGACTTACAATTTTAGCCCACAATTCCACTCGTAAAAGTTATATCCAACAACTTAAATGAAACAAATCAAAACCAAATTTACACCCCTAATGCTAACAGGTAGAACATCCAAACCAAGCTAATGTTATTATAAGATACTTCACATTGCACCCAAAAAACAAAAACGAAAACATCAAGAAAATTAAAAAAATCAACAAAACTAAGATTCAAAACCCGACTTTTGTTTGTTTGATTTAGTTTAAAAATTTAGCCAACCGACACATCTGGTTTGGTTTTATAAATGAAAAACCCGAATTAAAATGACCTATGTACAGCCGTAAGTTCAAGTTTAATTTACAATTTATGGTGCTTATTTCGCTATAATTAAAAAAAAATCAAAAGATATTAGTTAAGTTATTAATACATTGTTAAGCTATATATGATCATGTTAGTTAAGTTATTAATACATTAATAAATATTCTACATTTATTAGAACTAAATTTATGCAGATATTGAAGATCCATAATTTTGGCAGTTCAAATTTAATGGAGCATGTGCAACAAACACCTACTAACCACCCTAAAATATTAGGCCACACTATTTATTTGCCAAACAAACTCACTGTTTTTATTCATTTAAAAAAAAATAAAAAATTGTCAAATGGGGAAGCGAGAAGGTACTTAAGGGGGGAAAAATGCTGAAGCTAACACATTTCTGCCGAAAGCAAATTCACCTTCTGACTTAGAGTCCGTTTTAATTAATGAAAATTAATCGACAAGTATGTAACTTGTAAGTGTTAGAAAACACTTTTAAATGCTAAAATTATAAATAAGCAATTATTTAGTTGGATATAAGTATAGAAAATGATAATGATTCAATGTATTTGATAAAAGTTGCAATTTAGTTGTTTACCAGTGAAACAGACAGTTGAGTTTATACGGGGTTTATAGACAAGTGAATCGATTTGATCATAAAATAATAAATAAATTAAATAAGAATGTAAGACTTAGCGTTGAAATCGAGATAAGACAGCAGAAATTCAGGTTCCAGGAGCAGAGCTTCCTGGTACAATAGTAACGATGCTAATAAGCAAGAAAATAAAATATTATTGAGCTTTGAATAGTATATAGCATAAGCTTGTCAGAAAGTTCCCACCCCCTACAATGGTCGTTGAACTCACTATTTATAGTTGCTCCTAGGGAACAAAGTCCTAGGATCAAGTCTCTCTTAAATGACAATTATGGGGGCCATTGAACATTGTATAACGGCAGGTTATGAATGTCATATTCTTTGTAACGGGCTACATACTTAATTGTGATGACCCAAAATGTCATCTTTAAATTTGATAATTAATTATGTGTTCTAAGACCTTGAAAAGCACTATTTATCACTTCTCGACTTGCGTGCGCAGTCCGTACAATTTTCCGAAAAGTTTTTATGTGAAAAATGGATTAAAATGTAAAATAGAGCTTTAAAACTCAACTGAATTGACTTTGGTAAATATTTTGAGCAAACGGACTCGGATCAGTATTTTGACAATTCCGGTAGATCCGTATCGTTATTTGGGACTTGGGCGTATGCTCGGAATCGAATTCCGAGGTCCCTAACCCGAGATATGGAATTTTGATAAAAAATTAAAAGTTTGAAAGCTTAATAATTTTTAAGAAGTTACTGATATTGGATTTATTGACACCGGGTCCGTATTTTAGTTTCGAAGCTCGGTATAGGTCTACTATAATATTTATGACTTGTCTGCCAAATTTGACGAGAAACAGAGTTGATTTGACGTGATTCGGACGTCCGGTTGTGAAAATATAAGTTTTAAAGTTTTCTTGAAAATTTCATTCGATTTGGGGTTCAATTCGTAGCTCTAGGTGTTATTTTGGCGATTTGATCGCGCGAGCATATTCGTATGATGTTTTAGAACTTGTGTGCATGTTTAGTTTGGAGCCCCGAGGGCTCGGGTGAGTTTCGGATACGCTACGGGATGATTTTGAACATAGAAAAATCTAGTTTTTAGCTTCGATGTCATCGGGTGAGTTTCGGATACGCTACGACCCATTTTCAACCATTTCCAATTTTTGAGCTCGGGTAAGGCGATTCTTGGGTGATTTTTACGGAAACATATTGGGGTAAGTGTTCCTTATCCTATATTGATTATATTTCATGATTCCATACTCATTTATATCATGAATCCGTGAATTTATGGAAGAAAAATCAGATTTTTATAAAATCTCCCAAAAACGAAAATTTAAGATTTGAAGGTCCATTTAAAATCTGAATTGGATAATTTTTATATGGTTGAACTCGTAGCAGAACAGGTGTTCGGATTTCGCGAGTTTTTTCTGGATTTGAAACGTGGATCCCACTGTCGAATATTTAAATGAATTTTAGATTTTTATCCGAAAAATTAGTAAATTCATATGGAATTAGTCCCTATAATTCGTATTGAGTATAGCGAATTGTTTGTGAATAGATTTGAAGCTTTTGGAGATAAACTTAAAA
Source organism: Nicotiana tabacum (assembly GCF_000715075.1). Taxonomy (NCBI): domain Eukaryota; kingdom Viridiplantae; phylum Streptophyta; class Magnoliopsida; order Solanales; family Solanaceae; genus Nicotiana; species Nicotiana tabacum. The sequence continues at coordinate 29,786,457 of NC_134093.1, forward strand.
GGAAAAGCTGTGGTCGAGTAATTGATTGGAATTTGCAAAGCGAGGTAAGTGTCGTGGTTAACCTTGACTAGAGGGAATAGAAGCCTTAAACTATTTGTTATGTGAAATGCATGTGAACGACGTATAGGCGAGGTGACGAGTGTCTATACGTCGTCAAATTAATTGTTTGCATAATTATTTAAAAAATCATAAATTGTTCTAAGACACGAATTAATTGTTTCTCTCCTATTCTTTGTCAAATATTAATTCTTAAATTTTTGAAATAATTATTACATGCTATTTGATTTATGTGTCTTAACTGTTACTTGACATTTAACATATTAAATATTAAACTGCCTATTTTCTCCCTGATTTTCATAATAAATTGCTATTTGTCATTGTTTGTTTCATAATTAAATCATAATTATTGTATGCTTGTTGTCTTAAAGATTTTACATTAATTGTTGCATTTATTGGGGCAATATCTTCTATAAGAATTGGTAAGTGGATATATTGGAGGAGCGGGTTGCACGCCGCAACAGAATTGATTGAAATGAATATATTGGGGGATCGGGTTGCACGCCGCAACAGACTTATTTAAAAGTCCATATTGGAGGATCGGGTTGATAGACTTATCTAAAAGTCAATATTGGGGGATCGGATTGCACGCCGCAACAGACTTATTTAAAAGTCTATATATACTTGATTAAAATAAATATATGAGAGGATTGAAAATGAATATATTGTGGGAGCGGTTTGCACGCTGCAACGGAAATTGGTTGAAATAATAATTGGTTATGACTGCTGAGTTGGCTTCAACTATTAAAAATGAGTTACCTGATTTATTTCTATTATTGTTGTTGTTACTATTATTGTGTACAGGTTAATGTGAGTGACCTGAATTAGCCTCGTCACTACTTCGTCGAGGTTAGGCTCGGCACTTATCAGTACATGTGGTCGGTTGTACTGATACTACACTCTGCACTTTTTGTGCAGATTTCGGAGTTGGTCCCAGTGGCGTACCATAGACTTGCTCGGATTTCAGCTACCAGAGGAGACTTGAGGTATAACTGCACGGCGTCCGCTGTTCTGAAGTCCCCGTCTATTTTACTTTTGCTGTGTGTTTATTTCCAGACAACTTTATTTATTCAGACTTTTATTTGTATTATTCTAGAAGCCCGTGCACTTGTGACACCAAATTCTGGGATGGTATCTAGACTCCGTTATTTTTATGAATTATTCACTACATTTCAGACTTTAATTTCGCAATTGTTTCTTTGTTATTAATAAATTTAAAAATTATTTTAAAATGGATTATATTATTCTAAAGTTGGCTTGCCTAGCAAGTGAAATGTTAGGCGCCATCACGGGCCCGAAGATGGGAATTTCGGATCGTGACAGTTGGTATAAGAGCACTAGTTACATAGGTCTCACGAGTCACGAGCAAGCTTAGTAGAGTCTGAAGGATCGGTACGCAGACATCTGTACTTATCTCTCAGAGGCTATGAAGTTTAGGAACAATATCACTTCCTTCTTACTCTGTCGTGCAGATTTATTCTATCATTGATGATTGAACCATTCTACTCTTATTCTCTAGCAGATGGTGAGAACACGTAATACATCTACCGATGGACAGGTACCAGAGCCCCCGGTGGCAACTATGGCCAGGGGTAGAGGTCGAGGCCGAGGTTGTGCTAGAGGTCGAGGCAGAGGCCGAGGTAGAGCTCAGTCCAGAGCTCAAGCAGCGGCACCTAAGGCTATCCAACGGGACGGGCCGTCCCGTCCCGTCTCGGTCCCGTCCCGTGTCCCGTCCCACTTAATTCTAAATGGGATGGGCCCATGTTAAACGGGACACGAGATGGGACGGGATGGCCATTTTGTCCCGTTTGTCCCGTCCCGTTTCGTCCCGTCCCGTCCCATCTCATCCCGTCCCGTCCCGCCTGTCCCACGTCCTATTTTTTTGTGTGCATTATATACAAGAAACTTGTAATCCTGCTTTTCAAGGTTTTCCTAAGACCACAGTTAGAAATGATGTTTTTAAACTTCAAACCGAATATTTTCAGTATATTCGTTGTGTATTGTTTCACTTAGATTGTAAAGTGTTTATCAGATCTAATATAGGTCGTAGTCCTAATGGTTGTGATTATTTAACTGTTACATGTCATTGGGTTGATCATCACTGGAATATGCAAAAACGTATTATTGGTTATAAATTTGTTGATTCAAAACAGTGGAGCATATATTGCAACTATTGTTCTACAAATTGTTGATTTTTATGGACTCATTGATAAAGTTTTAACTATCACCTTAGATAATACTTCTGCTAAGTGCTAACATAACTGCAGCAACTAGCTTATTGAAATAATTACAAAATTAATCCAACTTATGCACTGGCCATTAATGAAATGATTGCAAAATTTAAAAAGTATTTTTTCCCTATTTCCCAAGTTTATTTAATTTCTACTATACTTAACTCATATTTAAAATTAAGAGATGCAAATGGAGTTGTTCGTAAAATTTATGAGAATTTAGCAATTCAAGAAAATGAACAACCATCTCTCGAAGACTGCCAAGCTAACATATATTCTTATGTTAGATCAATGTTTGATAAATATAAATCTATGAAAACAACAAGTGGTGAAACTTGGGAAGAAGAATACAATGAGATACTTAGCACCGAGAGCTATGACGGCATGGAACTCATGGAACATCAATCAACATTGCCAATTCCAGAATAATGTCCGAGAGAAATTATAAATAAGTTACAACGAAGTTATATAGGAGCTTATAAATATTAGTATGATAATTTGTAATTGGCTACTAAGAGGCCAAGTTTAAACAGAACCTTTCCTAGAAGGTGGCTGCGTAGATTAGGTGCTCTTTAAAAGAATTATATTTGTATGTGAGATTTGAAAGTTCTATTAATAAAATAAAAGGCTTTAAGCGTTGAATTATTTTTATGAATTATCTTACACTCTTACTTAGTTACTTAATGGATTAAAATTATATTAAATAAATTATAACTCTATTATAAATTTATAATTACTAGAATATTTCATTACAAGTCTTTTTTTTTTTAATATTTTATAATTCTTTACTTAGTTTTCTAATTTTCATTTTAACATATAAGTTTATTAAATAACTCAAAAAACTAGCTGTTGCAAACTTTAAAAACTTAGTCATTGTCAAAAGAATAGCGGTTTCCAAACTCAATGCCTAAATAATTTTTTTTTAAAAAACGGCACTTAAGGCCCGAGAACCCGTCCCGTCCTGTCTCGTCCCATTTGTTAGCGGGACGGGATAGGCCTACCGTTTCGTCCAGTTTGTCCCGCCCCATTTCGTCCCATCCCGCCACCATCCCGGCTAAATGTCATCCCGTTAATTATGTCCCATCTCGTCCCATCCCGTCCCGTTGGACAGCCATAGCTGCACCTGTTATAGAACCTCAAGTGGACCTTCAGGAGGAGGTTCCAGTTCAGAATGTACCAGTTGGACTAGTTCAGGTCCCGGAAGGATTCATAGCTACTCCAGTGCTTCAGGATGCTCTAGTCTGTTTGGTGAGTCTTATGGAGGGCGTGGCCCAAAATGGCACATTTCCAATGGCACCAGCCATCTCACAAGCTGGGGGAGGAGCACAAACTCCCACTACTCCCGCTCCGGAATAGATGGCTCCCCAGAATCAGGCTCCAGCAGCCCCGCCAGTTGGGGTAGTTCAACCAGTTGTTGTGACATAGACCGGTGATAGGCCTGCCATGTCTTTTGAGGCCTTATTGAGACTGGATAAGTTTACCAAGCTCTTTCCAGTTCACTTCAGTGGTACACCTTCTGAGGACCCGCAGGATTATCTTGACCGCTGCCATGAGGTGCTGCGGAACATGGGTATAGTTGAGACCAATGGGGTTGATTTTGCTGTATTTCAGATGACGGGTCCGCCAAGAGGTGGTGGAGAGATTATACATTGGCTAGACCAGTTGGATCGCCTGCACTTACCTGGGAGCAGTTCTCTCAGCTATTTCTGGAGAAGTTCTTTCCTATCACACCGAGAGAGGATTTCGGCAAGCAATTTGAGCGTCTACAGCAGGGCAGTATGACTGTTACTCTGTATGAGTCCCGTTTTGTGGATTTGGCCCGTAATGCTCTCCTTTTACTACCTACTGAGGGAGAGAGAGTGAGGAGGTTTATTGAGGGACTCACTCATCCTATCAGGCTTCAGATGGCCAAGGAGACCGGAAGTGAGATTTCTTTTCAGGCAGACGCTAATGTCGCGAGGAGGATCGAGATGGTTCTTGCATAGGAGAGAGTGCAGAGGTCTGATAAAAGGCCTCATCAGTTTAGTGGGTTCAGTGGTGCCTCGTCTGGAGGCAGGGGTAATTTTGGTAGGGGTCATCCTCCCAGACTGTTTCATTCAGCACTTCATATATCTCACGGTGCTTCAGGGAGTCACGGTCCTAGTATGCCTTACTCTGGGCAGCCAACAATTAGTGCACATTCAGCTCCTATCATTGTACCACCACTCTAGAGTTACTACAACGGTTATCCGGCCCATTTGGTTCAGCTTCAGTTTCAACAGCCACGACATTAGGATGAGTGTTATGAGTGTGGGAACATTGGTCACTCAGGAGGTATTGCCCTAGGTTGGCGAGTAACAGATCTCGGCAGGTTTCTTGTGCCATCATACCGGCACCTGTTGCTACACCGCCTGATCAGCCAGCTAGAGGTAGGGGTCAGGTAGCTAGAGGTGGAGGTCAGACCGTTAGAGGTAGAGGCCAGCCAGTTAGAGGCCGTCCCAGAGACGCAGTCCAGAGTGGTAGGGCTCAGCCCCAATTTTATGCTTTTCCAGCTAGGCCTGAGGCCGAGTCATCTGATGCTGTGATCACATATATTATTCTAGTTTGCCAAAGAGATGCTTCAGTTCTATTTGATCCAGGATCTACTTATTCCTATGTGTCCTCCTATTTTGCATCATATATGGTTGTGCCTTGTGATTCTCTGAATACTTCTGTGTGTGTATCTACACCGGTGGGAGACTCTGTTATAGTAGATAATGTCTATCGTCCGTGTGTGGTTATTATTGGTAGTCTTGAGACTAGTGTGGATCTTCTACTTCTTGATATGGTAGATTTTGATGTCATCTTGGATATGGATTGGTTGTCACCTTATCATGCTATATTGGATTGTCATGCCAAGACAGTGACCCTAGCCATACCGGGGTTACCTCGGTTAGAGTGGAAAGGAAATCCTTCTTATTCTGGCAGCAGAGTTATTTCTTATATGAAAGCTCGGCGTATGGTAGAGAAAGGGTGCCTAGCCTATTTGGCTTATATTCGCGATCCCAGTGCGGATGTTCTTCTATGGATTCAGTACTAGTTGTTCGTGAATTTTCAGAAGTATTTCCTGCAGATTTGTCGGGGATGCCACCCGACAGAGATATTGACTTCTGTATTGATTTGGCTCTGGTCACTCAACCCATTTTTATTCCACCATACAGTATGGCCCCGACAGAGTTGAAAGAATTGAAGGAGCAGTTACAAGCTTGCTTGATCAGGGATTCATTAGACCCAGTGTCTCGCCCTGGGGTGCACTAGTATTATTTGTAAAGAAGAAAGATGGCTCTATGCGGATGTGTATAGATTATCGGCAGTTGAACAAGGCCACTATCAAAAACAAATATCCGCTGCCAAGAATTGATGACTTATTTGATCAGCTTCAGGGTGCCAAGTTATTTTCGAAGATCGATTTGGGGTCTGGTTACCATTAATTGAAGATTAGGGCATCTGATGTCCCTAAAACAGCTTTTCGAACTCGGTATGGGCATTACGAATTCCTAGTGATGTCATTTGGGTTGACAAATGCCCCAGCAGCATTTATGGATTTGATGAATCGGGTGTTCAAGCCCTATTTGAATTCTTTTGTGGTTGTATTCATTGATGATATCTTGATTTACTCCAGCAGTCGAGAGGAGCATGAGCAGTATCTTCGAAGTGTGTTTCAGACTTTGAAGAATAATCAGTTATATGATAAATTTTCAAAATGTGAGTTTTGGTTAGACTCAGTTGCCTTTTTGGGACATGTTGTATCCGTAGAAGGCATAAAGGTGGATCCTAAGAAGATTGAGGCTGTTCAGAATTGGGCTAGACCTACTTCAGTTACAGAGATCCAGAGTTTCCTGGGTTTGGCAGGTTATTATCGTCGGTTCGTGGAAGGGTTTTCATCTATAGCAAGCACATTGACCAGACTGACCCAGAAAGGTGTCCCATTCAGATGGTCAGACGAGTGTGAGCTGAGTTTTTAGAAGCTCAATACTGCTTTGACTACGGCGCCAGTGTTGGTTTTATCCACAGGTTCAGGATCGTATACGGTATATTGTGATACATCTCACATTGGGCTTGGTGCAGTATTAATGCAAGATGGCAAGGTTATTGCCTATGCGTCGCGGCAGTTGAAATTTCACGAGAAGAATTATCATGTTCATGACTTAGAACTGGCAGCCATTTTTCATGCACTGAAGATTTGGAGGCATTACCTCTACGGTGTCTCATGTGAGGTATTTACTGATCATCGTAGCCTTCAGTATCTATTCAAACAAAAAGATCTTAATTTGAGGCAGAGAAGATGGTTGGAGTTGTTGAAAGATTATGATATCACCATTTTGTATCACCCCGAAAAGGCCAATGTGGTGGCCAATGCTTTGAGTAGAAAGGCTGTGATTATGGGCAGTCTTGTGTATATTCCGGTTGGTGAGAGGCCATTAGCTGCAGATGTTCAGACTTTGGCTAATCAGTTCGTAAGGTTAGATATTTCAGAACCCAGTCGGGTTCTAACTTGTACAGTCACTCGGTCTTCTTTATATGAGCGCATCAGAGAGAGGCAGTATGATTATCCTCATTTACTTGTCCTTTAGGACACGGTGCGGCATGGTGATGCCAAACAGGTTGTTGTGGGGGAAGATAGAGTTCTGCGAATGCGTGTGCCTAATGTTGACGGGCTTCGTGAATTAATTCTTGAAGAGGCACACAGTTCTAGGTATTCTATTCATCCAGGTACCGCTAAAATGTATCAAGATTTATGGCAACATTACTGGTGGAGGAGAATGAAGAAGAACATAGTTGCATATGTAGCTCGGTGTCTAAATTGCCAACAAGTCAAGTACGAGCATCAGAGACTTGGCGGTTTGATTCTGAATTAGAAATTCCTGAGTGGAAGTGGGAGCATATCACTATGGATTTTATTGTTGGGCTCCCACGGACTCAGAGAAAATTTGATGCGGTTTGGGTCATTGTGGACAGGTTGACCAAGTCAGCACATTTCATTCTAGTGGCAGTTACCTATTCTTCAGAAAGGTTAGCTTAAATTTACATTCGTGAGATTGTCCGCCTTCACGATGTGCCCGTGTCTATTATTTTAGATCGAGGTACGTAGTTTATCTCATACTTCTGGAGGGCTGTACAACATGAGTTAGGCATGCGGGTTGAATTGAGTACACTATTTCATCTACAGACAGATGGACAGTCAGAGCGCACCATTAATATATTGGAAGATATGCTTCGCGATTGTGTTATAGACTTTGGAGGTTCTTGGGATCAGTTCTTGCCACTTGCGGAGTTTGCTTATAACAGTAGCTACCAGTCGAGCATTCAGATGGCTTCATATGAGGCATTATACAGAAGGCAATGCCATTCGCCAGTTGGCTGGTTTGAACCGGGAGAGGCTCGGTTGTTGGGTACCGATTTGGTATAGGATGCCTTGGATAAGGTCAAGGTTATTCAGGATCGACTTCGCACAGCTTAGTCTAGGCAAAAGAGTTATGCCGACCGTAAAGTTCGTGATATTACATTCATGGTTGGAGAAAGAATATTGCTCCGGGTTTCACCTATGAAATGTGTAATGAGGTTCGGAAAGAAGGGCAAGTTGAGTCCTAGGTATATCGGACCCTTTGCAATTCTTGAAAGGGTGGGTGAAGTAGCCTACAAGCTTAAATTACCACCTAGTTTATCATCGGTTCATCCGGTGTTCCATGTGTCTATGCTCCGAAAATATCATGGTAATCCGTCCCATGTGTTAAATTTTAGCTCAGTCCAATTGGACAAAGATTTGACTTACGAGGAGGAACCGATGGCTATTCTAGCCCGGCAGGTCCGACAGTTGAGGTCTAAGAGTTATCCTTCAGTTCGGGTGCAATGGAGAGGTCAGCCAGTAGAGGCATCTACCTGGGAGTCCGAGTCGAACATGCGGAGTAAATATCCACACTTATTCACCAGCTCAAGTACTTTTTCTAACTTCGTTCGAGGACGAACGTTTGTTTTAGAGGTGGAGAATGTGATGACCCAAAATGTCATCTTTAAATTTTATAATTAATTATGTGTTCTGAGACCTCGAAATGCATTATTTATCACTCCTCAACTTGCGTGCATAGTCCGTACAATTTTTCGAAAAGTATTTAAGTGAAAAATGGATTAAAATGTGAAATAGAGCTTTAAAACTTAACTGAGTTGACTTTGATCAACATTTTGAGCAAACAGACTCAAATCAGTGTTTTGACAATTTCGGTAGGTCCGTATCTTGATTTGGGACTTGGGCGTATGCCCGGAATCGAATTCTGAGATCCCTAACCCGAGATATGGAATTTTGATGAGAAATTAAAAGTTTGAAAGCTTAATGATTTTAAAGAAGTTACTGATATTGGATTTATTGACACCGAGTCCGTATTTTGGTTCCGGAGCCCGGTATAGGTCCACTATAATATTTATGACTTATCTGCCGAATTTTATGAGAAACGGAGTTGATTTGACGTGATTCGGACGTCCGGTTGTGAAAATATAAGTTTCAAAGTTTTCTTGAAAATTTCATTCGATTTGGGGTTCAATTCATAGTTCTAGATGTTATTTTGGCGATTTGATCGCGCGAGCAAGTTCGTATGATGTTTTAGGACTTGTGTGCATGTTTGGTTTGGATCCTCGAGGACTCGGGTGAGTTTCGGATAGGCTACGGGATGATTTTGAACTTAGAAAATTTTGGTTTTTAGCTTCTGGTGCATTGTGCTTCGCGATCGCGAAGCCATTCCTGTGATCGCGAAGAGGAAATTGTAAGTCGTGAGTTTTACCCTTCGCGTTCGCGAAGATAGGCACGCGATCGCGGAAAGTAAACTCCCAGTGCACTCCGAACGCGAGAGATAAGCTGCGATCGCGTAGAAGGAAAGAAGGCAGAAGCTAGGCAGGTCAATTGTGCTACGCGATCGCACAAGTAAGTACACGATCGCGTAAGGCTGAGAAAAGGTACTCCGCGATCGCATGACCATTTACGCGATCGCGTAGAGTTAAAAATTTGGGCAGCCAAAATGTGCTTCGCGATCGCGAAGCCATTCCCGCGATCGCGAAGAGTAAAATGAACCTGGGCAAAAGTTGTTCTATGCGATCGCGATGAGTAAAAATCTAAAAAACAGAACTTAAGTTCTGGAAATGGGATTATGACCCATTTTCAACCATTTCCAATTTTTGAGCTCGGGTAAGGCGATTCTTGGGCGATTTTCAAGGGAAACATTGGGGTAAGTGTTCCTTATCCTATATTGATTATATTTCATGATTCCATACTCATTTATATCATGAATCCGTGAATTTATGGAAGAAAAATTAGATTTTTATAAAATCTTCCAAAAAAAACAAATTTAAGATTTGAAGGTCCATTTGACATCGGAATTGGATAAATTTTATATGGTTAAACTCGTAGCGGAACGAGTGTTCGAATTTCGTGAGTTTTTCTCAGATTTGAGACATGGGTCCCACTGTCGAATATTTAAATGAATTTCAGATTTTTATCCGGAAAATTAGTATATTCATATGGAATTAGTCCCTATGATTCGTATTGAGTATAGCGAATTGTTTGTGAATAGATTTGAAGCTTTTGGAGACAAATTTAAAAGGAAAAGATGTGGTCGAGTAATTGATTGAAATTTGCAAAGTGAGGTAAGTGCGTGGTTAACCTTGACTTGATGGAATAGAACCCTTAAACTATTTGTTATGTGAAATGCATGTGAACAACGTATAGGCGAGGTGACGAGTGTCTATACGTCATCAAATTAATTATTTGCATAATTACTTAAAAAATCATAAATTATTCTAAGACACGAATTAATTATTATAATAATTATTTCTTTCCTATTCTTTGTCAAATATTAATTCTTAAATTCCTGCAATAATTGTTACATGCTATTTGATTTATGTGTCTTAACTGTTACTTGACATTTAGCATATTAAATATTAAACTGCCTATTTTCTCCCTGATTTTCGTAATAAATTGCTATTTGTCATTGTTTGTTTCATAATTAAATTATAATTATTGTATGCTTGTTGTCTTAAAGATTTTATATTAATTGTTGCATTTATTGGGGTAATTTCTTCTATAAGAATTGGTAAATGGATATATTGGAGGAGCGGGTTACACGCCGCAACAGAATTGATTGAAATGAATATATTGGGGGATCAGGTTGCACGCCGCAACGGAAATGAAAGCAAATATATATATATATATATATATATATTGGGGGATCGGATTGCACGCCGCAATAGACTTATTTAAAAGTCAATATTGGGGGATCGGATTGCACGCCGCAACAAACTTATTTAAAAGTCTATATATACTTGATTAAAATAAATATATGAGAGGATTGAAAATGAATATATATTGTGGGAGCGGTTTGCACGCTGCAAAAATTGATTGAAATAATAATTGATTATGACTGCTGAGTTGGCTTCAACTATTAAAAATGAGTTACCTGATTTATTTCTATTATTGTTGTTGTTACTATTATTTCATACAGGTTAATGTGAGTGACCTGCCTTAGCCTCGTCACTACTTCGTCGAGGTTAGGCTCGACACTTACCAGTACATGGGTTCGGTTGTACTGATACTACACTCTGCACTTCTTGTGCAGATTTCGAAGTTGGTCCCAGCGGCGTACCGTAGACTTGCTCGGATTTCAGCTACCAGAGGAGACTTGAGGTATAACTGCATGGCGTCCGCAGTTCTGAAGTCCCCGTCTATTTTACTTTTGCTGTGTATTTATTTCCAGACAGCTTTATTTATTTAGACCTTTATTTGTATTATTCAAGAAGCTCGTGCATTTGTGACACCAAATTCTGGGATGGTATTTAGACTCCGTTATTTTTATGGATTATTCACTACATTTCAGACTTTACTTCCGCAATTATTTTTTTGTTATTAATAAATTTAAAAATTATTTTAAAATGGATTATATTATTCTAACATTGGCTTGCCTAGCAAGTGAAATGTTAGGCGCCATCACGGTCCCAAAGGTGGGAATTTCGGGTCGTGACATTAATGCTATGGAATATTCTCCATTAAATGCTACTAGGTGACAGACATTTATTTTGTCTTTATGAACAACATTCCTTTCGGGAACAAACGAGATTGCTGCCCTCAGACTTGATTGTCATTTGTCTCGCTTTCCATCTGTGTTAGGCTCCACGTGTTGCTTTATTATGCGAGCATAAAATATGAACATATTTCACCCTATATAGATAGTACCCCTGCTTTCCGGCAACACATCCGCCTACTGGGGGTGCAAATGCTTCTCTTCCTCTAGATTTCGGGGATGCAGTAGCTTAGCTTTTTGCTTTCTTTTCACTTTGATTTCTTTTCCATACTTTTGTACTTGTGCTGCTTGGCACGTTTGGTGTATATAAAAATACTTTTTTCTTTTAAGTATTGCGCAAGTTTTCTCTTTGCGTCGAATTATTCAAGGTTTTTGGTGCATTTTCTCCGCTAGCATTTGGATCTCGGGCGTGAGTTTTTTCGGAATCAACCTTTTACCGTGAGAGTTTCATAAGAGAGGGCCCTCTTATGTTTACGGTGCTATTAAAGAGGACGTTTCTTGTTCATTACGGTACTAGCATTTGAAGTACTTGTTTAACTTTCAAATGATAAAATTAATTCTTCGTTCGGACAAGAAACAAGATAAAAATAAAAGAACTTTACTTTATTCCTTCCATTTTCAAAAGTACATAAGCATTTGTTGTGCTAAAAAGAAATTGCCATTACTTGTGGTTAATTTGTACAACTTGTTTTTACGGGGCTGGCCATGCAGTCCCTGATCCCGATGATACAACTTTACTCCCAGATTTCGTAATCCCGGTCGATGTGACAGTCATGTTTCCGTATTCTCATATCATTCCCCCCAGTGTTTGAATGCGAAAAATACGAATTTGAACACTAGAAGTCTTTCTCCTTTGAAGATTCCACTAGTGAATGGTTGGATAATCTTTGCTTCGATAGCAAATTTTGTTTCCCATTAGGAATTTTGCTATAGAGCCAAAGATTACCTAACCACCCCTAGTGACTTGCATTCGTGAACGGTCGGGTAACCTTTGGCCCGATAGCAAGCTTTGTTTCCGGTAGGAACTTCGATTTTGAGCAAAAGACTATCTAACCATCCCGTAGTGGCTCGTTGCTTGCATGTCTTGTCATTTAAAGGTCTTACTTCTGCCGACGAAGCTTCCTTCGTAGTATGCTTTCCGGTGTTGTCTCGTTAAAAACCTTGCCAGAAAAACTCGATTGGGACAAAAACTGGACGAAAGGAAAATGAGTGCAGCACATATTTTCAGTATAGGCGGTGCTCATCAGCAATAGTACCTTTTGAGGTGTGCCACATTCCAGTTGCTTGGCAACTTTACTTCGTCTTGATTTTCCAATTCGTACGTCACGACCCAGAATTCCTACCTTCGGGACCGTGATGGCGCTAACATTTCACTTGATAGGCAAGCCAACATTAAAATAGTTTTTAGCCAATTTTAATAATTCAAGTTAAATAATAACCAAGAAACTGAATAAACTGAAATAGAGTGAGAAAATCATGACAACAACGATATCTAGATACAATCCCCGAACTAGTGTCACAAGTACACGAGCAACTAGAGTATTACAAATAATGGTCTGAATGAAAACATGACTGTCTGAAATGAAATAAATAGCTCGAATAAGGTAAAAGGGGACTTCAGGGCTGCAAACGCAGTGCAAATGTACCTCAAGTCTCCGTCAGGCAATCAATCCGAGCAATCTTCTGACCGCCGCTAGGACCGACTCCAAAATTTGCACAAGAAGTGCAGAGAGTAGTATGAGTAGAACCGGTCCCATGTACTCTGTAAGTGCCGAGCCTTACCTCGACGAAATAATGACTAGGCTAAGGCGAGTCACTTACAATAACCTGTACGCAGTATAATAATAATAACAGGAAAGGAACACAGGAAAAGTAAGGCAGTTAACTTATGAAAATAAACTCAATCCTCGAAATTAGTAAAACCAGAAACATAAGTACTTAGAATCACGTATGAAAACACCGAAAGCTAACACAATACAACAATGAATACATAACACACAATCTGTTGCGGTGCGCAATCCGATCCCACCATACAAACACGATCCTCCCTTATTTCACCATATAAATATCAAGAATAACATGTAAAATTCGTTGCGGCGCGCAACCCGATCCCACCATATAATCAGAATCAATATCATAATCCTTCCTTATTTCACCATATCAAAATCATATATAAAATCCGTTGTGGCGTGCAACCCGATCCCATCATATCAATATCAATCCTCCCTTATTCCACCCATTGCGGCGTGAAACCCGATCCATAAACAAAATCAATAAATTAAATCAATTCAATAACTCAATTCACAAGAATCTCTACGATTAAAGAATACAAAAGCAAAGCCATAAAGGAACCTCATACCAAATCAAGGAATGCTACAATTAATAAAAAGCAACATTACAAGCCAAATATATGACAATTAGAGTGTACAAGTAAGACAAGTAAGGCAAGTAACAATTAATCATGGAATCATGGAAGAAACGAGTATTTCAATACAAGAGTAAATAGATGACAAGTAACAGGATACGACATAGAAAGCAATTAAGACATGTAACAGTTAAGACATGGAATGAGATAATTAATAAAATATGAGAAAGTATGAAAACAACTATTTTGAGGGCATATATACACTCGTCACCTCACATATATATGCCGCTACACATGTAATTCACATAACACATAGCTCAAGGGTTCTTAATTTCCTCAGATCAAGGTTAGACCCAACACTTACCTCGCCTCATAAGCAAATCAAAGCTCAACTGGGATCTTTCCTCTAAAATTCACCTCTGAACCAACCAAATCTACTTAATATCAACAAACAATGCGAGAAAAATCAATTACAATACATAAAGCTAAGATCTTTATACTTTTCCCAAAAAGTCAGCAAAAGTCAACAAAAGTCAACACCGGGCCCGCTTGGTCAAAACTCGGGATTTGGACCAAAATCCAATTACCCATTCAACCCCGAACCCGATTTTGTGATTAGTTTCAAAATCCGACCTTAATTAGAGGTCTAACTCTCAAATTTACAACCCCCCCCACCCTCAATTCTTCCCAAATCCCTAATTTTTTACCATAAAAGAGCATAGATTAAGGTTAGAAATCAATGAGTGATGATGGAAATGGAAGAAACGAGTTAAAGTATACTAACCTATGAAATGGTGATGAAATTGCTCTTCAAAATCGCGTCTAGGCCGAGCTCTAATGTGAAGATGGTGAAAAATGGGTGAAATCCCTATTTTTAGAAGTTTTAAAGTCTAGGCGTCATGTGTTCATCGCGTTCGCAAGACACCTGACGTGATCATGCAGTAGCAGCAGCCAAAGGCCTTCATGTTTGTGAGGGGTTGCACGCGTTCGTGATGGTCTTCCCCCTGGCCATTGCGTTCGTGAGCCTGGGCTCGCATTCGCGTAGAACCGTAGAACAAACCCCAGCTCCCTCTCCCAGACCCCTTACTCTTCGCGTTCACGTAGTGCTAGTCGCGTTCGCCAACGGTGATCTCACCATGGCTTCGCGTCCGTGTACACAACCTCGCGTTCGCATAGAGGATAAACCTCCCCAGCCCAGATTACTCTTCACGATCACGAAGAAGGACACACCAGACATCAACAGTCTCCAAACAAACTAGCAATAGCCTAAGTCAAAAAATCACTCTGTAGCCTATCTGAAACTCAGCTGAGCCCTTCAGGCCCCAAACCAAACATGCACACAAGTGTAATAATATCATATGAACTCGCTCGCGTAATCAAAACACCAAAATAACACCTAGAACTACGAATTAGACATCAAAATGAATGGTATTTATAAAGAAACTCAAGAACATGCAATTTTTCAACCGGACGTCCGAATCACGTCAAATCAACTCCGTTTTGCACCAAATTTTGCAGACAAGTCATAAATACTTAAATGACCCAATGCCTAGTTCCGAAATCGAAATCCAAACCCGATAGAAATAAAGTCAACCTACGGTCAAACTTAAAAATTCTTTTAAACCTTTAAATTGCTAGTTTTCAACAAATTACGTTAAATCAAGATAGGGACTTCCGAATTCGATTCCGGACATACGCCCAAGTCCCAAATCACGATACGGATCCACCAGAACCATCAAAACACTTATTTGGGTTAGTTTACACAAAATGTTGACCGTAGTCAACTCAATTCATTTTCAAAGCTAAATTCATATTTTAATCAATGTTTCACATAAAACTTTTTCGGAAAGAGATGCGGACTGTGCACGCAAATCGAGAAAGGCTAAATGGAGCTATTCGAGGCCTCAGAACATGGAAATGAAGACTAAAATTGAAATTGACCTATCAGGTCATAACATTCTCCACCTCTAAAACAAACGTTCGTCCTCGAACGGACTTAGAAAGGTACCTGGGCTGGTGAAAAGGTATGGATATCTACTCCGCATGTCCGACTCGGACTCCCACATGGCTGCCTCGATCTGCTGACCTCTCCACTGCACTCGAACTGAAGGATAACTCTTAGACCTCAACTACCGGACTTTCCAGGCTAGAATAGCCACCGACTCCTCCTCATAAGTCAAACCCTTGTCCAATTGGATTGAGCTAAAATCTAACACATGGGACGGATCATCGTGATACTTCCGGAGCATGGACACATGGAAAACCAGATGGACTACTGATAAACTAGGTGGCAATGTTAGTCTATAGGCCACCTCACCCACTCTCTCAAGAATCTCAAAGGAGCTGATATACCTAAGGCTCAACTTGCCCTTCTTTTCGAACCTCATCACACCCTTCATGAATGAAACATCACGAACTCTACGGTCGACATAACTCTTCTTCCTAGACTGAGCGGTGTGAAGTCGATCCTGAATAATCTTGACCTTATCCAAAGCATCCTAAACCAAATCGGTACCCAACAACCGAGCCTCTCCGGGCTCGAACCATCCAACTGGCGAACGACACCACCTCCCGTATAATGCCTCATGGTAGCCATCTGAATGCTCGATTGGTAGCTGTTGTTGTAGGCAAGCTCCGCAAACAGCAAGAACTGATCGCAAGAACCCCCGAAATCCATAACGCAAGCGCAAAGCATGTCCTCCAATATCTGCATAGTGCGCTCGGATTGCCTGTCTATCTGGGGTGAAATGTTATACTCAACTCAACCCGTGTGCCTAACTCACATTGTATAGCCCTCCAGAAGTGCGATGTGAACTGCGTACCTCGATCAAAAATTATAGACACGGGCACACCGTGAAGACGAACGATCTCGCAGATGTAGATCTCAGCTAACCGCTCTGAAGAATAGGTAACTGCCACTGGAATGAAATGTGCCGACTTGGTCAACCTATCCATAACGACCCATACCGTGTCGAACTTCTTTTGTGTTCGTGGGAGTCCAACAACAATATTACAACCCCAGTTTTCCTCCGTAGGATATCGTGATGGCACCTAGTCTTTAAGACTAGGTAATTCTAACACTTACTGAATTAATGGAAAAATTCAACCAACAACTATTAAATATGGAATATAAATTTCTATACAAAGACAACAATCCCAAAATCGGTAGTACAAGTCATATGATCTACGGAGTTCACTAGAAAATCTCTAAGTACAACTGTTCCGAAATAGAAACAAACTGTACACAAATAACTTCCGAAGGTAACTCCGAGGCCTGCGAACGCGACGACAGGTATACCTTGAAGTCTCCACAACAATATCTGATCCGCTATCTAACAATCCACAGACTCCAAAGTACCTGGATCTACACAAAAATATCCAGAAATATAGTATGAGTACACCATGTTTGGTACCCAGTAAGTATCACGACTAACCTCGGTAGAGTAGTGACGAGGTACAAGTCAAGACACTTATTAGACAAAATAACTATGCAGTATAGAAGTATAAAACTAATAATGGAAAGCATGAATCAGTAAATGGCAACAAAAATCAACATGTGATGTAAACAGTAAGACAATGGGAACACTTTGAAAGAACCGTTGAAACCAAATAAGGAACATCATGACAACCAACAAATCAAGCCGTTCTAATCCAAGGTTCACAATGAAATCACTCTGTAATTCTTTATCTCATAGTTACAAGTCACGAGTCTCAACCCACCATAATTTACTCATGACACCTCGTGCCCACATCTCAAATCACATCCGCACGGACAACTCACGTGTCAATATCTCAATCCGCCTTGTATGATCATAGGCTCACATTCACAATTTGTCTGGCATGGTCACAGGCTCACAATCACAATCTGCCTAACATGGTTACTGGCTCACAATCATAATCTGCCCGGCATGGTCACAAGCTCACTATCTACATGGAAATAGATAACACGAGAACATATGGGCATGATCGATAAATGTCAAGTTTGATACTCCTGATCTAGTATAAGTGGCATGCTACGGTGTATGCTTGTGTGAGTGTACTATGCTTGTGTGAGTGTACTATTGCAGCCCAAGTCAACAAGTAATATCAAGGACATCGAATAGCTCATCAAAACAACAAAGCAAGTCATGTAAGGTGTATGGCAAACACAAGGAAAATAACCAACACAATATCTCTAAACCATCACACATCATCCCTGGCAGTGCCACCCTTATCTCTCCGATAGCCACTCGTATCACTCCGCCCTGACATTGTTATTAGCCACCCTTATCTGCCACCCTTATGCCCCGCATAACAACAACGATAAAATACTACCCTTATACTCCGCATAACAACAACCAAATGGCACAACAATTCACATGTGCTATCATCACAACAACAGAACATATCAACTCGTATCACAAGTGCCCGTAGGCCACAACCTTTCCATAGATTCAACGATATCAGTATTTTCACAACAAATAGCCTACGACTCAATACAATGTATATAGAAACTCAATAACAACAAAATGAACTGAGAAGTAACTCAACAAGGAACAACACCCCCTTTAAACACAACTTCAATTAAAATAGATTTTTGACTCTTGATAACTTCAATTCCAATTAATTGTTTAAGGATAACCTTGATAGTGAAAGTACTTCCATCAATGGAAAACTTCAGACTCTAGTATATGAATAAGGCTAACAATGAAGGAGATGGAACGAACTAGTACTACGTCTAAATGCATGAGAACAACCCGGTAACAAAAGAGTATCATGTGATGACAATTTCAACTAAGAGTAGCACCACAATAAAAGAAATCACATAATGATAAAAGTGATGACAACTCCAAATAAAGCATATAAGAGCAAACTCGACAAGTAAAGAATATGACATGTAACGACAACTTCAAATAAAGAATGTGATAGTAGACATGACGAATAAAAGATATAGCATGTGCTAACAATTCCAATTAAGTACATAAAAGATGCCTAAGAGTCTAGACCGGTAAAGTTCCATATATAAGCCCGAGTACGTATTCATCACCTCGCGTACACGGCTTTCACATCACACAAATAGCACAAACGACTCAAATCCTAAGGGGTAGTTTCCCCCCACAAAGTTAGGCAAGATACTTACCTCAAAGAAGCTAAACCGATACTCTAAAATGACCTTCTCATGTGAAACAACCTCTGGACGGCTCAAATCTAACCAAAATAACTTAATATCATAAATAAAAACTATAGGAAACACATTCCGGATAATAAAGCTTTGATCTTTAAGGAAAACTAAAAAGTCAACCCAAAACGTCAACCCCGGGCTCGCACCTTGTAACTCGACAAAATTTACAAAATTCGAATACCCATTATGATACGGGTCCAACCATACCAAAATTATCAAATTCCGACCTCAAATCGTCCTTCAAATTATCATTTTACATTTTTGAAAGTTTATACAAAAATTCTCATTTTCTCCCATTCAAATCACTAATTTAATGTTAAAAACAAATGTAGAGTCATGGAATATAATCAAATCCGGATAAAGAGCACTCACCCCAATCCAACACGTGAAGAACCCCTCAAAAATCGCTCAAATCCGAGGTCTACAACTCAAGATATGATAAACATGGCCAAACTCTCGAATTATAGAATTTTCTGCCAGAGATTCCGCTTTTGCAGTCAAAAGGTCGCTTCTACGCAAATAATCCGCTTCTGCGGAAATGACTCGCCTCAGCCAAAGTCACTTCTGCGACAGGGAATGCGCTTCTGCGCTCAGAGTTCCACTTCTGCGGTTGCGCAGATGCGCCCAGACATCAACTTATGCGATTCCTTCCTTCACTCACAAAGCCTGCACCTGCACCTTGTTGGCCGCTTTTGCGGCCCTTTATCCGCAGGTACGATGGCACCAGCAATCAGGCCCTTCAGCAATGCAACAAGATTCCAAAATGATCCGCAACTCGTCCAAAACACACCTTGGCCCCCTGGTATCCCGTTCGAACATATCAACAAGTTCCATAACATAACGCGAACCTGATAAAGGCAACAAATCACATCAAACAATATCAAAACTATGAATCGCATCCCAAATCGAACTTAATGAACTTATGAACTTTCAAGTTCTACAACTCGCACCGAATCATATCAAATCAATCCGGAATAACCTTAAATTTTGCATGTAAGTCCCAAATGACACAACAGAGCTAATCCAACTCTCGGAATCGCAATCCGAACCCGATATCAACAAAGTAAACTCCCGGTCAAATCTCTCAACCTTCCAAACCTTCAACTTTCTAACTTTCGCCAAAATCCATCAAATTAATCTACGAACCTCCAAATCCAAATCCGAACACATGCCTAAGTCCAAAAATTATTATACGAAGCTATTGGAATCATCAAAAAATTATTCCAGAGTCGTCTTCACAAAAGTGAAACTCCGGTCAACTCTTTTCATTTAAGCTTCTAAAATAAGAATTGTTCTTCTAAATTACTCCCGAATCATCCGAAAACCGAACCTGACCACACACGCAAATAGTGGCGAATCCATGATTTTTATCAAGCATGTTCAGAATACGAAGAAGCAAATATACAAAGAGTTCAACAAAAGCTATATATTAATAAAATATATTATTACAACTATCCTCTACGAGTTTTTATTTCCTGAAATGTATTCATAATAGTCTCATCAGAAATGACGTTAAATATTTTTCTTTCTATGTAAGGTACCGAACAATCGCTCATGAATTCGTCATTCATTTGCTTTCGCAATTCACTCTTGATAAACTCCATCGCCGAAAAAGTTCTTTCAATTGCAGCAGTGGCAAATGGTAGAAGCAAAGCAAATTTCACAAGGCGAAATACAAATGGATAATTCAAATGCTTCTTTGTCTTAACTAATATTTCCGAAAGATTAACAAGTCGTTGTAGATTTGATAAACTTTCATCAACATCACGGACATCAACAATATAAGTTTCAAGTTGATTCTTGAGCATAACAATTATATCCTCATCAAAATTGTCAGGATACAATTCAGCCATCCTCAATATCTTATTTATGTCAAAACTAAAAAATGAGTCAACTAGATTTAAGCAAGCTACTCCAACAAGCATCATTGTCACCTCATTAAAACGAGCATTGAGTTCTTGAACCTGCCAATCAATAATCTTAAAAAATAGGAAAAATACATAGTTTACCCATCAACCTTGCAGGGAAATCCCTGATATATACCTCTCTTTCACGGAAAACCTTTTACACACTCAACCTTTAAGACACACTACTTTTGACCAGATAGCACTTGCATGTTTACACACAAAAAAAGCACGTGAATCCCGTAAAAAATCCCATTTTTTGTCTTCTCTTCCCACAGGAACCCCTCCCCTTCCCTCTGGTCTTCTTCCTCCGACCACCCTCCCCCTTCATCTTCTTCCCCAAATAGAATTTTTGAAAGAACATAAAATTTTAGATCTAAAGTTGAGCATTTTTTTGGTTTATTGTCCAAATTTTGTGAAAACTATTTATTTGTGATAGATTTAAAAGCTTTAACAGTAGTATTGAAGGTTTGGGAAAACAATCTAGAATCCACCATTGTTGGGGATCGAAAAAAGCTTGAAAATTCAATTGGATTTTGTTGATTATTGTTTTGTTGAATTCAATTTGTTGCTCGATTATTTTCGACTAGTTGTTTAGATAGTGGTTGAATTTTGGTGTTATTAAAAACTTTCTCACAAACAACTATGGTAGAAGCAACAATAGTGCTTAAGATAAAAAATGGGAAGATGAAGAAAATGGGTTTTAACTATATTTTTTAATATTTTTTCCTTTTTAAAGTCAATGACACATGTCATGACCCTATTAGGGCGTGACTTTCACGTTATCTGAAAAATTGGTCAAGCACAAAAATGGTGTGTCTTAGACACACTTTTGAAAGGTTGAGTGTGTAAAAGGTTTTCCGTGAACGTGAGGTATGTAACAGGGATTTCGCTGCAAGGTCGATGGGTAAATTATGTATTTTGCTTAAAAGAATATATCAACACAATAATGATGTAAAATAGTATAATCAACAACTTTACGTCGAGATCTTCTAGAGTTAACATAGAAGTCATCAAAGTTTGGTATCAAAATATTATACTTGACACAAAATGCAGACACCTTATCAATAAGTGAATCACATTCTTCTTCTCTTAGCTTTTGCAACCGTCTCTTTGCCACTTCAACAAGTAGAATAACATTTGTAATATTTTGCTCCTTTTTTGTAAGGATGTATTAAGATCATTTGTGATCCCCAAGACATCTCTCATCATGAAAGCAACCTCAAATGTTTGACAAGTGCTAAGATATCCCTTTGCCTTAGCTCTTTCTTCTAAAGTTCCTTGATTCAATAGGAGTCTCACCACCTCAATTGAAGCCTTTAGGCGAATTTTGTATTCGAGCTTGGTTTGACTGGATTGCTTATCAAATGAAGTTTGAATTGACTGTTTTTTTGTTTTAATAGATCTTCACAATTTATTTTTGCATGATTATGAATACTGCTCGACTTACCAACATGCATATCTGATCTCTTCTTTTTGTGCCAACTCTTAAATCGTAAACTTGAAAATCCATCGCCTCCACCTTGATGAATGTCTTCGTCTTGAAATAAATAACAATACAAACAAAAGCAGCATGTTCTATCACACTGTACTCCAACCAATTACGATATTCATCAAACTATTTAGGATTGAAACGACGCTTTAAGCCCGAAAAATCTCTTTGAGGAAACTTATGATATCGGGGTTGGTAAAGACCTATTCAGAGATATTCTCTTCTAATCTCATCACGCTCATTTGGATGATAGTCTCTAATGAATGTTCTCTCCTTTGGATCAGTCGGTAAAGAATCGAGATCTATTCCCTGTCTTTGTTTTTTAGAGGATTGAGGTTGTTCTTATAATTGGTTCAAATATTTTTTCACGGGAGTAGCAATTAGAGAGGATGAACATGATTGTGGTAACTTGGAAGATACTGGAGGGTAAAATCTCTTCATTACAACACAAACTGAATTAGAAGAATAATTTTATATATGTTTAATCTTAAATTTAAAATAGCATGGAAACAAGAATTAAAAGTAAAAGAATACGCTGAGATTTTGGAACGTTAACTTCAGTCCTATTTTGAGATTTTTATTTGACTTACTTTATGGTTCATGTGCAATTTGATTTATAAGCTTCTGGTATGATATATCAATTTTGAAGAATAAGAAAAAATTAACGGGAATATATGGGTGGAAACAATCATATTAGATTTTTTAAGTTATCTCAAAGAAGATGCAATGTCCAGTATTTTTAATGGCAAGGCCTACTAATTCCATACTACTTTCAGAGATAAGAAAGCACATACATTTAGAAAATTGAAAAACCTGCCCTTCTTAGGCTTTGTAACTGAAAGAAAAAAAGAAAGATTAGAAATCAAAGAGAAACCTGATAGTAACAGTTGATGGGTTGACGGCGAGAGGGGAGGCCCAATGAGAAGCGGAAGCGGCTTATGGCTAATGGAAGACATGACTATGAAGTTGTTCTTTGAAATTGAACTACAACAAAGAGAACAAAGCACATATATTTAGAAAAACCTACCTTCTCAGACTTTAGTAACTGAAAAATAAAAAAGATTAATACTTTATGCAAAAGAGGATAAATACTGAAAATTAAAAAATCATAATTGTTGCTTATTGATCACCTGGAGTTATAGTTAGATACCAATATGAAGCCCTTTATGAGAGACGACCTATTCAGCATGGGCTAACGGAGCAGACGTCTATGGAAATTCTCTTTGAAATTGAACTATCAACAAAGAAAGAGAGGGGGGGGGCATCGAAGGGTTCGGGTCTTTGGGATTAGAATTTTTAAACTGATCGTTCTTTTGATTTGGGAAATTGGGGCCTTTTGTTTGGTAATTGGAAAATATTTTAAAAAATATAAACGACATCGTTTTATAGGAAAACAAATGTTGTATATAAAAATTTAAAAAAGAGAGAGCATATGTGACTAACCAATTTCGAACTCAGGACCAAGTGAAAAACTTGAACCCTCTTTACCAGCACGCTAGGCGTTTAACTTGTTTGAAGCGGGTTCAATATAATATTTATAACATTACTTTTTTGAAGAAAGAAAAAATATACCTATATACACAGTATTATTTTTTAACGAAGCGGGTTCATGTAAACTCCCTTGACCATATGTGGGTCCTCCCCTACACGCAAGTCATAATAGATAATACGAAGCTGCTCGAGACCTTAAGCCACCGAATGAGATGCTAATTATCAAAACGACCGGTCGGGTCGTTACATTCTCCCCCTCTTAAACAAATATTCATCCTCGAACGTGCCAAGAACCATTCCGAAGTCATTGAATTGCTGAATGTACTCACTATACATATACTTGCAGGTGATCCCACGTCACCCCAATCCACATAAGCCCGACGACACCATCTTAACTGAAAATTATTCTTTCCACCCGCACTGATAAACCTTAGAACCAAATTTTTCACCATCCGATCATTTCCCAAAAATCTTATTCCCACATCAACACACGGTATAGCTTCAACCAGCTGCAACACTCATGCCTACACCCACAAGGTACAACCACATGATAGTTTCCCATCATCAAATACAGAACCGACAAATAACCTCATCTCAGCAAAAACCTCATCCCAAACCTTCACAATGCTGACAACAATGCAAGACACATAAGGATCTCATAGCCATTCATTAGAATTACATCTAACGCCACTTGGGCACACATGCTAAAACCCAATAAGCACAACGCGAATATGACTGAATATACAAAGAGAAATACATGAGAGGATTATCAAACAAGCCCGACATGCATAATTCCCTATCAGTACCATACTACGAATCAATTTCATATGGGAGAATCAAAACATATGAACTAATCACAAGGATCTCCTCCTAATATAACTCCACCGTGGCATGCAGCCCGGTTCAAACATATCAAATCACATGAAAATGCGAGGGTCTCACCCTCAACTCTGTATCATAAGTAGAATACACCTTACACCAACCGAAAACTTCCACTAACTCAATTCTGCAAAATAAAATCTCAACACGTAACGAACTTCCCATACCGGTAGAGCATCTAAATCACAAATTATAACCAAACCATCCAAAAATCACATCAAAACCTTCCTAAATGAGTAACAAAAAGTCACTTCTAGACTCATAGCTCTCAATAATGAACAAAACAAAATGATAGACACGTGCTACCACCATGAAGTCTCCCAACCGGTGTAAACACATAAGCAGAGTAGAAAATCATGAAACTCACACATATGTGAAGCATGATAGGAGGACTCACCTCGATAAGTAGAACCGAATCAAAATAAGGATAGTGCTCCTCTATAACGAATCGAAACCATATCTGTAACGACACCATCTGGTGTAGCGGCCTCAGCCCTGCCATGGAAAGTATATCAACAGGCCGGGCCTCCCCCTCTAGGGAACCCTCTACCCGCCTATCCTCCACTCCTAACTGCTGTGTAGGTGGAGTAGCAACTAGAATGGAGCCCGTAGCCTGAGTGCTCTGATGAAATCTACCCTCCCGAGTTTGGGACAATCTCTCATGATGTGCCTAGTATCACCACACTCATAACAACCCTTCTACAGTCGTGGCTGCTCGTACTGAGTTCGTGCCGGATAACTGGAATAACCGTTGTAGGAACCCCGTGCCGGTGATACACTACAAGATGACTTCCCTACATGAGTACCTTGACTAACTGGTGTACCATGAGTAGTCTGAAGTGCATACTGAACTGGCCGACTGTCGAGCCTCTACCATGATAGGTCATAGCTGAAGAGTAGAATCTGCTCAACCCTCCAAAACCTCGAGACCTCTTGGTCTCCTTAGCCTCTGATAAGTAGGGATTTTGACTACTTATTTGTACTCTTTGACTTTAGTTTTAGCTCAAAAATACTTAAAGGTATTCCCGAAAACTGATAAAATGTGCTTACTTGTAGGAGCATTGGAAAAAGAGCCAAAATGATAAAATTCAACTCAAAAAGGAGTATTTTTGGACAAGGACTAAAACCAAGCAAAACGAGCAAAGTGCAGACCGCACAATATTGAGTGCGGCCGCAGACTATGAAGGACCTCTGACAAAATTCCTTTGCAAATGAGGTTTAGAGAGATGAAGTTCTGAGTCAAGAGTGCGGCTGCACTCAGAAATATGCGGTCCGCAGAAGTCCCTCATGTAAAGCTTAAATTCAAGAGTGCGACCGTACTCAGAAATGTGCGGTCCGCAGAATCTGAAGACGTGCGGCCGCAATCCAGAATTGTGCGGCCGTAGAAGTCCATCCTGTCAAGCCCAACTTCAAAGTGCGGACCACACACAGAATTGTGCGGCCGCAGAACCTTCGCAGGGGAAATTTTGTCCGATAAACTTCAGCTGTGTATAAATAGTTCTTCTTGTCAAATTTAAGTTAAGTTTAAACTCTAGAAAGTAGATAGCCATTTTTCCTTTACTGCTTTGGGAAACTTTGTATTAGTTTATTATTTTAACATTGGATTTTCATCCCTTTATCATCTATTATGAGTTTAATCTTATTTTCTTCCTTAGTTTCTTCATTTTTGCCTATGAGTAGCTAAATCTCTAGCTAGGGTTATGACCCAACCCTAGTGTGGGTACCAAATGGGTATTTGATTTAGGGCTTGTTTAAGGTTGGGTGTATAATATTACCCTAGTTATTTCTTGAATTTAGGAATTAATGGTTGCAAACACTGATTAATGCCTAATTGACTTAGTCTCTACTTGAGAAAGAGAGACTAAGTCTAGGAAAACTTAGCTAACAAGGAATTGGGGTGAACTCAAGAAATTGATAGCCCCACTTAAAGGGTTGAATCTAGAGATAGTAAGACCCAACTTGAGTGTATATCAACGGTTTTGTGAATTACCCATTTGGACTTGAGAAAGTCAAATTGGGCAAAACCACTCTAACTACCGAGAGGTATCGAGTGGGTAATCGCGTGTTGATTACTATATTACACCCCGACCAACGAAATATGCCCTAAAGCCCACAATCCGTTAGGTAACCACCTAGGTGGAAGTCAGAGCCCTAGATCTTTTATAAACTTGAAAAACAACAACACCAAAAATATCGTTCTATAGATTTACATTCACAAACAATAACATAAATTTTAAAAGTAGAAATAAACAACCAAGTATGTGAAAGTGCATTTTAGGCACGTCATACACCTAGTCTAAGTATATACATAATCCAATATAAGCTCTCTGAGGAATCGACCCCGACTCAAAGTTGCATAATTATAATTGCATCGACCGCTTCCCAATCCCAATCAGTGGTGTGAATTTGGGCGTCATCAATTTTTGGCGCCGTTTCCAGGGAGATAAAAACGAATTTAGCTATATATTTGGTTTTGTGTGTGACTTGTCTTCTTTTCCTTCTGGGTTACTAACCTTTTTGTGAATCGATTGTAGGTACAAAAATGGCTCTCAACAATGATCCTCTCGGAAACTTGCCTTTGGGGGAGGAAGTGGATGATGACCAAGGTGATGAGGTTCCTCTTGAACCTCAAGCAAATAGGCGAGGCCGACCGCCTCATAACAATATTCCCGTCCCTCCCCCACCTCCACCAAGAGCGGCTCCACACCGGGTGTTTCCAAACGAAGGATATGCAAGTGCCATAGTCCCACCCCGCATTAGGGCGGGCAACTTCCAAATCACCAATGTTATGCTCACATTGCTAGAGCAACTGGGATTTTTCACCGGGGCTCTGAGTCAAAATGCATACAAACACTTGAAGAGTTTGTGGACACTTGCTGGGGGAGTAAACAGACCAATGTCTCCGAGGATGCTCAAAGGTTGAGGCTATTTCCCTTCTCTCAATGGGGGAAAGCCTTGGATTGGTAAGAAAGATTGCTAAACCATTCTATCCATACATGGGATGAATTGGCGGAAAAATTCATTACCAAGTTCTTTTCTCCCGGACATATGGCTACTCTTTGAGATGAGATTCTAGCATTCAAGCAAGAACCCAATGAGCCTTTGCACGAGATTTGGGAGAGGTACCGTACTATGGTGAAAGAGTGTCCGAATAATAACATGACTGAGGCTATGATTCAACAAACCTTTTACAGGGGGATCAATACTACCAATCAATGCGTGGTCAACCAACTTGCCGGTGGGAATTTCATGACAACACCATATGCCGAAGCTGGTGAGATTTTAGATGAAATGGAGGATACTTCATCGGCATGGCAAAGTAGAGCTAATGTTCCTCAAGGTGAGCCAAATGTGATTCACCTACACAAAGAATTGCATGATCATGGGCAAGCAATTGCCGAGTTGACCACAACAATGAATCAATTAGACAAATCTCAACTTCAACAAGTTCAAGGTCCTAAGCAAGTAAATGCAATGGAAGGTGTCAATATGATGGTGAACAAGCGAAGGCAAAAGGGTCAACAAGTGCAAAACCGTGTGGAATAATTTGTGCAAGATGATAGTGGGTTTGACCAAGACGAATCATATAATGAGCAAGAGGAAGAAGTGCAATATGTGAACAACTACCAAGGGAAAAGAAACAACTCTCAAGACCCGAATCAACAACAATGTCGATCTCAAGGAAATCAAGAAAATTGGAACAATTAAAACAACCAAGGCAATTGGAGTGGTGGTAACAACAATCAAGGTAATTGGAACAATAACAATAATCAAGGAAATTGGAATAATCAAGGCAACCAAGGCAATTGGGGTGGCAACAATCAAGGATATTGGGGTGGAAACAATCAAGGATATTGGGGAGGTAACAACCAAGGGGGTTGGAACTATAACCAAGGGAATCGGGGGTCGGGCTTTCAAAGGCCCTCGATGTATCAACAACCGAGCAACCCGCCTCCTTATCCGTCTCATGGTTCTAGCTCTTCCAATAATGAGATGGGACGGATTAAAAATATGTTCAAACAAATGATGGAGAAAAATGTCGACTCCGATGCTCAACTAGCCTCTCACAACACTTCAATTCGCAATTTAGAGGTTCAATTAGGGCAAATCTCGCAATCTTTAAAAACTCATCCTAAGGGGGCACTACCTAGTGACACAATGGTGAACCCGAAAGGTGGGAACAACACGGGAAATGCCATGTCCATAGCCACAAGGAGTGGAAAAGGTGGGGAGGCAACAACCTCAAACCAAAGAAGAATTGTGGATGATGATGTAGTGATTCATGAAGATGAAATTCCAAGAAATGTGGTTCAATCTAATAAAGAAGTGAGAATTGATATTGATGAAAATGTGGAGGAGACTCAATAAGAAGTGAACCCGTCTAGGGAACACGTGATTGACATACCGAAACTGGTAGTGCCAAAAGCTAAGGCACCAATGCCAAGGCCTCCTCCTCCATACCCCCAAAGGCTCGCCAAGAAAAATAGCGAGAACCAATTCAAGAATTTTATTGACATGAAGAAGAGCTTATCCATTAATGTGCCATTGGTTAAGTCATTGGAATAAATTCCCGGCTATGCAAAGTTCATGAAGGATTTGGTGACAAAGAAAAGATCAATGAATTGTGAGATTATCAAGATGACACATCAAGTGAGTGCTATTTTTCACTCAATGGCTCCGAAATTGGAATATCCCAGCGCTTTCACAATCCCTTGCACTATTGGGAGAGCCGACTTTGCCAAAGCTCTATGTGATCTAGGGGCGAATATTAACTTAAAGCCCTACTCGGTGTTCAAAACTTTGAGAATTGGGAAACCAAGACCCACATATATGAGGTTACAAATGGCGGATCATACTATGAAGAGACCATTGGGGATTATTGATAATGTGTTGGTTCGTGTTGATAAGTTCATCCTCCCGGCGGACTTTGTGATTCTTGATTGCGAAGTGGATTATGAGGTGCCTATTATCTTGGGTAGACCTTTCCTTGCTACAGGTAAGGCTCTTGTTGACATGGAAACCGGTGAGCTCACCTTCCGGGTCGGCGATGAAAAAGTGGTTTTCCATGTATGCAAATCTGTGAGGCAACCAAATAGCAATGAAGTTTGTTCTTTGTGGACTTAGTGACTAAGGTGATTGTTGATGATGCTAGTGCCATGATGAATGTTGATGATACTTTGGAGGCTGTATTTCTTAATCATGATGATGATGTGAAGGAAGGCTATGTGGAAAGTGTAAATGCATTGTAAGGAATGGGGTCGTACACTTATGAACCTTGAAAATTGTCCTTAGATCTTGAGAACCGGAAGACTCCTCCAACAAAGCTATCAATCGAGGAGCCTCCCACTTTGGAGTTAAAGCCATTGCCTCCACATCTCAGGTATGAATTCATTGGGCCATGTTCTACTTTACCGACTATTCTTTCCTCTTGTTTGACTAACATGCAGGTAGACTCTACTTTGGCGGTGCTATAAAAGAGGAAGAAAGCTATATGATGGGCATTGGCGGACATTCGGGGTATAAGCCCCGCCTTTTGCATGCACAAGATTATTTTGGAGGAGGATGCCAAACCCTCCGTTGAACATCAAAGAAGATTAAATGAAGCAATGCAAGAGGTGATAAAGAAGAAGATCATAAA
Organism: Nicotiana tabacum; assembly: GCF_000715075.1. NCBI lineage: Eukaryota > Viridiplantae > Streptophyta > Magnoliopsida > Solanales > Solanaceae > Nicotiana > Nicotiana tabacum. The sequence goes on from NC_134093.1 coordinate 29,816,755, forward strand.
ATGGTTGGATGCCGGGGTTGTTTACCCCATTTTCGATAGCTCATGGACCTCTTCGGTGCAAGGTGTCCCAAAGAAAGGGGGCATGACTGTGGTCACAAATGACAAGAACAAGTTGATCCCCACAAGAACGGTGACCGGGTGGAGAGTGTGAATGGATAATCGGAAGCTCAACAAAGTCACTCGGAAAGATCATTTCCCACTCCCATTCCTTGATCAAATGCTTGATAGGTTGGCCGGTCGAGCTTTCTATTGTTTCCTTGATGGATATTCCAGCTACAATCAAATTCTTATTGCTCCAGAGGACCAAGAGAAGACTACTTTCACTTGTCCCTATGGTACTTTCGCATTCTCGCGAATGCCATTTGGGTTATGAAATGCATCAGTGACTTTTCAACGGTGTATGATGGCCATCTTCACCAACATGGTGGAGGATTTTATTGAGGTCTTCATGGATGACTTTTCAGTGGTTAGAAATTCTTTTGATGATTGCTTGAACAACTTGGATAAGGTCTTGGCAAGATGTGAGGAGACAAACTTGGTTTTGAATTGGGAGAAATGTCACTTCATGGTCGAGGAAGGCATTGTCCTCGGCCATAAAATTTCAAAGCATGGTATTGAGGTCGACAAGGCCATAATAGAGGTGATCTCTAAACTCCCACCCCTACATCCATGAAGGGAGTTAGGAGATTCTTGGGTCATATAGGGTTTTATCGCCGATTCATCAAGGATTTTTCAAAAGTGGTGAACCCCTTGTGTAAACTATTGGAGAAGGATGCTGAGTTCCATTTCAACGAGGACTGTATGAAGGCATTCTAATTGCTCAAGTTCAAATTGACAACTACTCCTATTATCACCGCACCAGATTAGAGCTTGCCTTTCGAGCTCATGTGTGATGCAAGTGATGTGGCGGTTGGAGCAGTTTTGGGCCAACATATCAAAAAAATCTTCCATCTTGTGTACTATGCTAGCAAGACCATAAATGATGCCCAAGTCAACTACACTGTGACCAAAAAAGAGCTACTTGCTATTGTCTTTGCTATGGAGAAGTTCCGCCCGTACTTGATGGGTACAAAGGTGATTGTCCACACCGATCATGCGATGCTTTGGTACTTAATGAGCAAATAGGATTCAAAGGCAAGGTTAATGCGGTGGGTGCTTCTATTGCAAGAGTTTGATCTAGAGATTCAAGACCGCAAGGGTAGTGAAAACCAAGTGGCGGACCACTTTTCTCATTTGAGGAGGAGGGGAGGCCATATGACGGCCTTGAGATAAATGATTCCTTCCCCGATGAGCAATTTCTAGCCATTTCAATGACCGGATCCCATGGTTCGCTGACTTAGCAAATTATCTTATGAGTGGTATTGTACCGAATAGTTCTCTTCAAACCAAAGTAAGAAGCTCAAACGGGATTGCCTTGACTATTATTGGGATGAGCTGTATCTCTTCCGGATTTGTACCGATGGTGTGATTCGACGATGTGCACCAGAGGAAGAACAAGTGGAAATTCTTGAAGCTTGTCACTCTTCACCATATGGTGCTTACCATGGTGGAGCTAGAACGACAACAAAAGTTTTGAGTTATGGATTCTATTGGCCTACTATTTACAAGGATGCTAGCGATCTCGTCAAGCATTGTGATGAATGTCAAAGGGCCGGTGGGATTTCTAAGAAAAATGAGATGCCCCTCACCACCATCTTGGAGATTGACATTTTTGATGTGTGGGGCATTGATTTCATGGGTCCGTTCATGAGCTCTTGTGGGAACACTTACATTTTGGTAGCTGTGGATTATGTGTCAAAGTGGGTTGAGGTCGTGGCTTTACCCAATAATAAAGCTCGAAGTGTGGTGGCATTTTTGAAAAAGAACATCTTCACAAGATTCGGTATTCCAAGGGCCATTATTAGTGATGGGGGATCACACTGTTGCAACAAGCTTTTGATACCTTACTCACCAAGTATGGTGTCACTCACAAAGTCTCGACCCCCTATCATCCTCAAGCAAGCGGGCAAGTGGAAGTCTCCAACCGGGAGATCAAGAGTATTTTGTCAAAGACAGTGAATGCCAACCGGACGGATTGGTCAAAGAACCTTGATGATGCTCTTTGGGCTTATAGGACGGCTTAAAAAACACCGATTGGTATGTATCCATACCGGTTAGTGTTCGGAAAAGCTTGTCACCTTCCGGTGGAACTTGAGCACAAGGCTTTGTGAGCATTGAAGTAGCTTAAACTTGAATGGGATGTCACCGCCAACTTAAGGGTGGCACAATTGAATGAGCTTGATGAATTCCGGTACCATGCTTATACAAGTTCGTCCTTATATAAGGAAAAGATGAAGTACCTCCATGACAAGTACATCCGGAACAAGGAGTTCAAAGAAGGTGATCTAGTGTTATTGTTCAATTCTCGGTTACGAATATTCCCGGGAAAGTTGAAGTCTAAGTGGAGTGGTCCGTTTGAGGTTGTGAATGTGACACCCTTTGGTGCATTAGACTTGAAGTACAAAAATGATGAAGTGTTTAGAGTCAATGGTCACCGAGTAAAGCATTATCTTGGCAAAGTTGATGATGGCCACGTCGTGGCGTTAATTCATTTCAAGTGATTGATTGTAATCTACGTCGTGCCGTAACGTTAAATCATGCGCTTCTTGGGAGGCAACCCATGTTTCTTTTCATTTTTTATTTTCTTCTTTTTTAGATAGGTTTTATATTGAGCTAACTGGTTTTGAAGTGAATTGCAGGAATGAGTATGCATTGCAGGTACTGTGTTCGAAGCAATTGGCCAAGTGTTGAAAAAATGCGGACCGCACATTTATCGTGCGGACCGCACAATTTTGTATGCGACAACAGAGAAGAATTTGCGGCCGCACAATTCTTTGTGCGGCCGCACAACTGGAGACCCAAAAATCCAACTCTCTGATGTTTTGAATTGTAGAGAAAAGGCCATTCTGCGGCCGCACACAAAATTGTGCGGACCGCACAAATTTCTTGTCACGCCCCAAACCTGGGGAGGCGTGGGTGGCACCCGGGCCATACTGTCCCGAGTGAACCACTCTATAACTCATGATCGTTCGACCAAAACTAGAACATACATAGGTC